>NW_016157342.1:207073-207286 GCF_001687245.7 Rhagoletis zephyria | reverse complement strand
TTCTCCTTAGCTGCTTTTAAATGATGTCGTCACAAATTGCTGGCGGAGACATGAATACAGTGTAAGAAAATTATTTTTCTATAATTGTTTATAGAAAGGTTAGTTTCTTTTTCCACCTTAGACATTCCGAATTCCTTCAAAATATGCTAATTTAAAACACAGATTTCTTTCAGTGTTCCTCCGGGGTTTTTGGACATGGACTGTTTCTTCAAT
>NW_016157342.1:105991-206919 GCF_001687245.7 Rhagoletis zephyria | reverse complement strand
GTTTAGTTTTTCGCATCGTGTTTTTACATATTCGTAATTAAAATTTTTTTTTTAATAGAATCAATTGGTGGTAGTTAATGATTGTGTGGATTAATATCACATCACTGAGGATTTGGCAAAAGCCTTTTTCATCTATTAAAAAACAACACTTACGGGGCAATGTTTATTGTAAGAAAAACATTTTTTTCTATGAATCGACATACTTTAAGCATTGTTGACGCTATTTCCATTTGAATGAGGAAATAGCGTCAATGACTTTATTTCCAAATTTTTGTTGACTTTATTTCGCTTTTGAAAAGGTAATAATGTCAATTGACTTTATTTCCTCCCCCTTATTTCCATTGACCTTATTACCTGTCACCGTCTAGCGTACTTGCGATACACATTTCATCGTTTTCAAATTAATTGGTCGTCGAGAATAACTTTCGTCTAGATGCATTCTGTCAAATTTTTTTCTGCAAGTAGTTGCTAATAGTTGCTAATAGCAACAATGTTAGCCCAATAGGTTTTATATGTTTTGTAATGGAAACATAATACAAAATACTATTTAACGAGTTTATTTCATTAAATACTGAAGACTCTTAAGTTCAGAATTTATTTGAGAACCCATATAACAGCAACAATTTTTTTCATTAGGTTTGCCAGACTGAACAACAAACGTCAAATATCTGTAGTATAGTTAAGTCAACGGATTACTCTAAATAAATTTTTTCCTGATCGCCAGATATGCCACTTTTCACTAAATACTTCATGCCAAACGATTAAAGTATTTTAACGGCAAATTGATGAGTGCGAGCTTAACAAACTTGAAATTTACTAGTCACAAACTTTAATATGATTCAAAAATTTTCCAGTACTCTGAATCTACTTATCACTCACTTGTCTCTGAATTTCGATTCGCCTACGCAAATTTTCAGAAACATTCGTATAAACTAAGATATAAATAAAGGGCTGTATGATGTAAATATACATACATACATATGTATGTACATCAGTCTTATCCCTGATTTGCATTCGTGCTCGTACACTTCAACGCTACTACTACTAAATATGCCATAAACACTGGTGGCATAATCCAAATTTTAAGCAAACACTAACCGAAACTGCGCATATGTTTTGTGGGTAGAAAACGCCGCCCGCGCCAGAGGCAAATATCAAATATTAACATGCCAAGTAAGCGCCTTTCACGGATCAATACGCTTTAAACTATTGTCAAGTAAATAAACAATAATTTTCGCAGCATAATTTCAGGCACTCACAGACCGTACAAGCTTGAAGGCGCTGCGCTGCGTATGTAAATTGTGTGTATGTAAGGTAGCAGCTAACAGCCAACAGCTTAAGAAGAGCTCAAATTTAGCACGCACAAGTGTGAGTATATTTGTGATTTAATACTAGCTGCGGGTAATTGCAAATACAAGCAGCGAAGGCAAATACATACATACGTACATAAGTATATCCCTACATATGTATGTATGTATCTATGCACTTGCATTTGAAGTCCTACAGGCAGCGGTATACAGCTAAATATACAGCTGTCCAGCAACAGCACTGTAAGTAAACAAAATTCCTTAACATCCATATGCCACAAAAAAAAAAATAATGAAAAAAAGACTGGCTAATTTCATACGAAAAAAAGCACACGCAGCAGATTTTTTTGGCACGCTTTTAGGCGCTGTGGCCCATACTCATATGCGCTTCGGCCGTAGTGGCATTTTAGGCGTTCACAAGGCGGTTGCTTAGCACTAAGCTGCCGTTCAAGTTCTTTGTAAATTTCGTTGAACCACTGTACTGAAAAGGGCTTTTCTTTGTTCTTTGCGTAGCATTTTTTTTCTTTTCTGGCCCACATCAGCAGCTGTGAAATGATTTGCAACATACTTTCGCAGGCTTTTGAAGGTTGTTTTTATTTTTGTGCTTTGTTTTTTTCATTTTGCACATTTTTCGCGAAAAACGCACTCATTATTTTCGCATTACCCACACTTGAAGCATTCTCATACCGTCCATTAGCAAGTTAATATATATTTTACTGTGGCTTGCGCGCCTAATATTAGACTAAAGCTACTACCTCGTCTTTGCTTGCCTGCATGCCACCAAGATTAGTGGATTTGCGCTTTAATTTTGCCTTTGTTTTTGAGTCAATAAATCATTTGGTGATTTTTTTTGTTGCAGAAAAGTTTTTCAGCTACGCGTCTCTTAGCAGCGCCTACCAGAATGCAACGGTTTCTCAGACTTCTTTTAAACTAAGCTCGCAATCTTCTGAGTGTGCTTCCACCCCCCTCTTGCTTTACGAAGTATTTCAAGCTGTCCATTACTACGCCATGCTCAAGATTTCACGCTTGAAATCACATAACTCGTAGCATAACTCCAGGCGCTTCACTTAATGTTTACAGTTAATAGACCATTAGCTGAACGGCGTGCAATCGGACTGAATAGTTCATGAAAACATGCGGCGCAAGCTTCGTGAGCGTGAAATGAAATTAAAATTATATTTTTTTTAAGCTTCACTTCCGGGGGAAAATATGTTCCTAGCATTGGTTAGTTGACGCCTTAAATTCTCTTTATTCCACTGCAATATTTACATTAACGTCATTAGTCAGCATTTAGAGATTTCAACTTTTGCTGTGACATTTCTGTTGCAACATTTTGCTTACTTATTTGCACACTCATTCGTTGATTAGTTTGGGCATTTGTTTGTTCATCTTTGAGCTTTTAATGATTCCTTTCAAAAAGTTCACTAAGTGAATTTGTGGTGAATTTTCAGAATTTATAATCTCTTGGTAATTCAATTTTGGTCTTAATTTTTTTTTTCGTTTTTTGTGACAGTGGCAGCAAACCAAAATTTTCAACTTGTTTTTAGTCAAAAACTTTTTGAAGGACAATTTGTTCGAGCTTGCGCAAGTGGGTTAAAGTTTGGTGGGTGTTGACCAAACTTGTAGGCAGATTGCGGGTAGTTTAACAAAACAGTCAAATTTGAGAGTAAGGGCGTAAATTGCCATGAATTTTTCAGCTAGTTTGAACTGATATTGCCACACATGTTCATGTAAATAACTTTTCAGTATACTGACTTGTGGAAATCTGCAACGAAAAAACAATGCGATAGTTACTTTACCACATAAATGGACTGAGCTCAAGACTAAAGATAGGAAAGTCTTACCGATATTAACAGAGTTGCTTAAGCAACAGCTTTTGGTCGGCTGAAACCCAAGTAATTCTGGCACATACGAAAACGAGACACATTAAACTGGTGGTTCCACAGAGTGATGTCCTCTACCCAATTCTGTTTAATTTCTATATTTTGAATTTTTTTACGTAGATGATTGTTTGGATATTGGCGTACGACAATCTGATTGATGACATTGATTCGAAGGTAAACGGTTATATTTACCACCTTTCTCGCTTCATCACTACCACCGTCGCCAGTTTAAACATAAACATACTTGCAAGAGGTCAGGCTACAGCTGGGACTTGATGTCGATGACTCACCAATTCCGACAGCAAATCACCAAAATATCATAGCGGTGTCTGTCTATGCGCACACAACCACATTTGCCAACAAACTTTATAGAGCCGCAACAATGTCCTCAAGTTGCTAAGAAACGACGGTTGAATTATCCAATTAAAATTGTTGAGATCTTAATATATTTTTTACCAATTTTATCTTAAACTAAATGATGGCAAATTTTTACGCAAATTTCCCTCCAATAGGGGGGATAGGGTTTAGACCCCCAAAATCCCCCCTTGTGGCCGGGCCTGTCTCTTACAAAGGCTTATCTGTTTTTTATAACGTAGGAACATGGACGATGTTGAACAGAGACGAGCAAACTTTGGGAGCTTAAGAGCGAACAATTCTGTACAAGATCTACGGCGCTCTTCCCGCGAGCGGCGTGACTGAACTCTAGGAGCATGGACATAATTAAGAGCATAAAAATATGAAAGCGTTGGCTTGATCATGTCCAACGTATGTACGATGATGTTACGATTGGAAAAGCATACGACTCGGCTTCCATGAGTTGACAGCTCAAGCAAGGGCGCCAACAAATTCAAGGAGGCACCAAGTCTACAAAGGTCAGTCTACACTTGGTGTGAATAGTAAGTGGTATAACTTAGCAAAAAAGAGAGAAAAATAACAAACCTTTTTTGGCTTAGCTCAAACTTATAAATAGCTGTAGTGCCAGATATATATGTAGAAAGAAGCTATCACCTTTTGGAAACTGAGAAAACAAAAACAAAGTAATTACATACAGGAACTTCATTAGTTTGCGGTTTTTTGTTAATATTTATATTTCTGCATAGGCTAAAAATGCATGTAAGAGGTTACTGCAATTAAATTAATTATTTAAATTACCGAAACGAAGCCCCTCTGTAGTTCAGCCTTTTCTAAAGCAATACTTGTAATTAACAGGCAAATTCGATTAACTGTTATTGATAGCTACACGTACTAAGCCTGTGAAACGACGCTTCAGAAAATTTCGAAGGTCTTTACCTAATATTTTTTAATTTAATAAATCCCAATTAATTATTTGTGCTGGATGGCTATTCCACAAAGAAATATATTGTGAAAAAAAAAATTCAGCAAGTTCTTAATAACTATTCTAGACCAATTTATCAGACAAAAGAGAGTAAAATGAGAAGTTAAGGCGTACAGCCGGCTAGTGATAAGCGCAAATAAATAGCACTCTCATCGTTTTTATGTGAATCGATATTCATTAGGCGCAAATTAACGCTAATAAATACAAATTGAACACGAAATGAAATAATTTATTTCCGAAAAACAAGAGCCAATGACGCGTTGTACAATATTGAGAACAAATAAATAGCCGATACTTAGTTGAAAACAAGCAACCAAAAACAATTGTGGTGTACCAAAAAATTACTAAATACCATAACAATGGTAAACCACGACATGGACGGCTGAGTGACGAGATAAAAAGGGCAAACAGATACAGAAATACAAACACACATACATATGTACGAACTATGTTGTAAAAATACGAAAGCACTGGAAAAATGTATAGTCATACAATTTAGTGAGTACTTTCATGGTATCGATATGTGGACTGATCTCAAAATTACGAATTTAAATTTTTCAAAGTTTAAATATCTTTGGAGAACTAACTACGTTAATATAAATATTCTACTAAAAATTAGCAACTGGTTTCATTGTTATCAATCCAAACTAATTGAAAAGGATATGCCGAGTTTCAAAAATCATGTATTAATTATGAGTTTTATTAAGAAGAAATTAAATTCTCTTTTTTCTAGGTTTTTGTGTCACATGCCAAACTTAATATTTGTAATAGCACGCATTTTTATTTTGGCGCTTTCTCGAAGTCTTTTTCATTTACCAAATAACTCAGATTTTCGATTATTACGAAGACAGGAATATGTCCATTATGTATTTATTTATTTTTTTAATGGTCAAAAAACTATTGGATTTTGTTTTGAAGCATAGGAAGTAAATAGTTTATAAATCGATTTTTTTACTTGCAAAAAAATAAAAACAAAACAAGTAGAAAAAATCGATTTTTCGCTACCAACTTTTTGAAAATTCTTAAAACAATCGACGATTCTTGATAGTTGAGAGCTATTGGAGACTTTACGGGATTTCCTTCGGCATTTTTTTTTAATTTTTCAAGGATTTTGGGAATCTTTCGGTGCATTTTTAGTACTTTAGGGATTTTCTGGAATTATTTGGAGTATTCGGGTTGAGCGATACATATGAATTTAGACTCTGGTATTTTTGATAAAAAATAAATAAAAAAATACCCGAAAGTATTCTTTCCTCGAAGCCTAACGTAGAGGAAAAAGAGTTAAGAAGGCTATAATTGAGCCGATTTTATTATATGGGTTACTCGTCTGATGCAATGGCCTGGACAATACCTTCCTCGTGAAGCAGCTTTCATTGGAATCAGTTGAGCACTTCGAACCACAGCTGGCAGGGCTGCCGCAGTGAAACTAAGCAAAAACTTTTGAAAATTTCCTAAATATATGAAAACATCCAGAAATCCGCTATACAATCCCCGAAAAATACCAAAAATGTAATGGTAAGTACCTAAAAAATATAGTGGAATTCCGGTATAGTACGCGAAGGAGCTAAAAAATAGCACTTTTTCGAGTGGCGCAAAGCCAATTATTTGCCACCAGAAATGGTCCAGGGTTGTAGCATACAGTATAAGCTAGTTTTCTTTTTTTATATGTATTAATTTTATTTTATTTTATTTTCAGTAAACTTGATTCATTTTTTTCCAGTTGGTCAAAAAGTAGTAATTTTTATGGGAATTCAGACCACTTGCTACTACCTCTATTATGAACTAGTTAAAAAACTAGTTCCGTTCCGAAGTACCATGTTCACCTCTATGGTATATAAAAGAACCAAGCGGTCAAACCAAATTAACAAAAACCAGCTCGGCGACAAATACAAAAACCAAATACAACCACAACAGACAAATTGTTGACCAATTCGGTGTTGACGGCGACGGCGGTGGTGGCGGCGGCGTTGGCGTCGAGGATTTCGGCTTAATGCCCGCACACTTGTAGTTGTTGTTGTTGTGTGTGTTGGGTGCTACAAAAGTTACATTAATGAAAACAATAACAACACATGTCAAGTAAATGCCACAATAACATCAACCAAAAAGCTTACAATTTGCTAACAAAATGATAAATACCAAGAATTTCAGCAACAGCTAAAACAATAATAAAAACAAGAAGCCTATTAGCTGTGCGATCAAGTGTCAAGTACGCTTAATTGGGTGTGACTTTGAGCGGAAACAACTGTGGTTCGCACGCTTGGTGGAGTGGAATGGAATGGGTGGGTGCAACGTTACAGAGAGCCTTGTCGGAGAGGTTGCTAAAGGATGGCTTTCTTAGGAAAAACATAATGAGATAATACTATAGGAGTAATAAAAGCATCTAGAAACGGACCACCATTTCGTGTATTAGTGTTTGGGTGTATGTGTGCGCCAATAAATACCAAAGTGAAAAATGCGAAATGAATAATAAGCGTAAAGGATGAATGCAATAAATCGCCAAACAATGGCCAGACAAACTTGAACGGTCGAGAATAGTTAGAATGGAAAATTTTTTGAAAATATTTATTGGAACATAGAGAAGATCAAGTGGATAAGCGTGGTCAGCATTTATAATTTTCTTCTTCTTCAATACAATTATTTTTATTTTTTTTAATAAGCCTTACAACCTTACAAACATTTCACTGCATAGGATTCATCCTTTTTTAATATTTGATTAGAATACTCACAGCCAGGGATATAACAGTTATGAGTTTTATCGGAAAAACATTGTTCGATAACAGTTATTAGATGAGAAATATTTTTTATTTCGCCGAATATAACCCAACGTTTACTTTTTCCTGATAACTGTTATGCAACGCTTAATTTTTACGTTGCTTGATAACAGTTATTTACCAATGTTAACTTTTTATTTGCTTGGTGAAACAGTTATTATCCAACTTGTTTTTATGTTGTCTAATAACGGTTATTCGACTCCTTCTCTTTTATTTTCATCATCTTTATCTTCTTCTTCATCTCCATCTCCGTTTTCGTCAATATTCTTATCTAACAATGTTTATCAGACAACGTAAAAATAATCTTTGGGTTGTAAATTTTTTCGGCGAAATATTTAAATATTTTTCATCAAATTACTGTTGCGAAACAACGTTTTTGTTAAATTTCAGAATTCGGGCAACTTTATCAATTTGTAAATTCGAGATAACAGTTATTTTTGGTCCCTGCCCACAGCTTTTGAAGGCATTCGTGAATGTGATTTTGAACTTGAAAGTTCCTACAGGGTTCTTAAAATTCGGAAAGATCATGGAAATGCCGGAAAATATACGAAAGGTTTTGAAAAATTTCCAAAAAATCTCGAAGGATTACGAAAATAGAACAAGAATGAATTCCTGAAAACTAAATACATCGCAAAACCGTACTAAAAGAGTTCTGAAACAAATTTGAGAAGGATTCGAAAAATATTCTGAAATATAAAACTTGAAGAATCCCGAAATATTCCCGCCAACAGTTTCAAAAACATGCGAAAAAGTGGCGAAAATTTCTGAAAAAATAATGTTCGGAACCAGAAAATTCCGAAAATTTTTGAAAAGAACCTTTTGTAACTATAAATCTTTAGAACTGCTGAAAAAGTCGCAGAAAATCCTGAAATATCTAAAAGAAACGTCCTAAAAACGTCAAGAAAGAAACTTTAAAAACTCAAGGGGATCTTAAGAGGAAGCTCAACATTTTCGAAAAATTCTGGAGGCACCCGAAAACTACGCTACACTTTTCTAAAAGGTATACAAAATTTTGGAAAAGTTCCGAAAATTACTGAAATATTCGAAAAAAAATCCCAAAAAAATGGAAGTGAACTGAAATTTTTGTTCCAACACTGAAAAAAAAAAATGCGATAGGTCGCAAAACTCGGCAAAGAACTGAAAAGTTCCCTTAGCTGCGAAAACTGGCAACAAAATCCCAAAATGAGCTAGAAATGTTAAAGAAAATTTTCAAAACGTCACAAAAAAAAATATAGCACAGCGAAAACACTGTATAATCCGCAAACTCGTAAATTTGGCAAAAAAAAACGTACTGATAATTTTTTAAATCTGGAAAATATCTGAATAATCCCAAAATCAGTTGAAAAGCGCAAAACGAAAGCAACTACAGGAAGAAAAGACCTAAACGATTTCCTGAAGTTCCAAAAAATGCCGAAAAGTTTGGAAAAATTCTGAAAAAATCGTGATAATGCCGCTTAAAAAACTGAAATAGGGCCTGAGAACTCCCAAGGAAAAAGGCTAAAACGTAGCAAAATGTTTTGGATTTCGAAATTTACAGAAAAGTTGCAGAATCGAAGAAAAATACGATAAATGCTGGAACAATCTTGAAAAACCTGGAAAAAGCCAGCTCCGAAATTAGACGCGAAATCGCCCAGAAATTCCAAAAATAAACAGAAAATAAAACTCTGTAAAAGTCATGAAAGATGCTGATTTTTTTCGAAAAATTTGGAAACAAAATACGTAAACTATTTATTTCGATTTTTATACAGAATTTTTCCAAAAAAATCTTGGGTATGCAGTTGTATACCCCGTTAAATTTTAGTTGATTATGTCAGTATGCCAGAAACATGAATGTGTTTAAATGAATATATTGGGAAACCAAGTTTGAAGTTTTTTTTATACGAGTGTTAACTATACATACAATCATGTAAATGAAATTGCAAAATATGTATGTGGTTTCCGTGTATGCATAGTATTTTGGGTTTTGGTATAACATAGAAGATCTAAAATTAATCAAGTCAACCCACTATTGGTAAATTTGCACAGTAATGCTTCTGGCATAAGGCTGACGATATATACATAAATACATATAATTGATTTTTTTTTACAAGTTATTATTTTAGATTATTAGTCCTATGAAAACTGTTTTCTTTTCTTTATTCGACAGCAAATGGAAAAATAACCTACTTAAATTGTCGAGCAGTAATGAAGTTTACCGGGCGTATGAGTAACCTAAAATCATCAAATAAATTTTTTCATCCCTATTAAAAATATGTTAAGAAAAAACTTTCATATTTTTTTAATTTTCTTATCAGCATTTATTTATTTATTTGTGCAGGAAAAATTCTTAATATCTTGGAAAATCATACACATTTCGTCGAGGCTGAGGATGAAACGCCAGAAACGATTTCTGGGTCTTCTAGCAGCATCCTAATTTGTGGTTCCAACAAGATGGAGCGACTGCGCACACTACTAGGCAAACTATGGACCTATGAACTAAGGATGGTATGTCTTATTTTGCCTACCCTGTATATTTATGTATGTGAAATTCCTTCATAAATTTAAAGTATACTTATTTTCGACATTAATCCACCGCTTTGTAAATTCAAAGATGAAATGGGCCCATTGGCTTGCTGTAAAATCAATTGCAACAATCATCACAGTAGGCGTAAATATATATACACAGTAAAATGCCATTTGCTAGATAAGCATAAACATGTCGCGCCTAATCTATGTAAGTATGCTACGTAACATTTAAGCACCTATCGATTTGAGCTTAGACAGGCGTTACAATTTTTTTCTGCTCAACTAAGCTTTATCCTGCCCGCAAATGTGACGCCATGTCTTCACTGAACAAGTAACTATTTAGGTAGGTATTTTTGAGGTCAATCGAATTGGACCTGACATACTTTTCCGCATATTTTCTTTGCACGCTTTTTTAATCTTGCACATTTACAGCATGAAAACAAAACCAACAACACCACATATATAATTCTTACGATAGGCCAACAACAAAGGAGGAACATTACATACATTTAAGAGTACATATAAGAGTATATTCCCATCTGTAGGCGCGTCAGCAATTTCAGCGTGTTAAAAGCACCTCCACCTCGACATGCCTATCCAGACACAGTGCCATTTTGCACTTTATTCGTTAGCCAGCGCACACACACAGCTAAACATACTCGTACATCATCGAATATGTTTGCGTGTATGCGAGATTATCGATGGACTTTGCTTGTAGGCGATCCTCTAGAGTAGTTAGGGCAGTTGTTGCAGAATGTTGGTGTAGCAAAAATATGGCAGGCAATTTAAATTTATTGACAACGCAAGCGAAAAATATTTATCGAGTGTGGAGAATGAAAAGCACGTAAGTATAATACTGTGGGTACTGGGTAGAGAGTGTCGGGTGGGTTTACATTTTAATAGAAAAGATGATGAGACTGTAGGAAAGCCTTTGAAACGTAAAATGCGGATATTACAAGGTATTATAGCATAGTTTGCCGCAATGTTATCGAGTAATATATACCAAAAGGATATTGGCTGAAGATTGTAGGTGATTGAGCGCCGAAGTTATACATAAAAGGGTGGAATTTTTATGACATTATAAATAGATTATAAGTGTGCGGCAGAGATGGAAAAGCTCAAATTTTTGTATTACTTTTACTTTGCAAGTGTTTCAATATAAAGATAAAGAATACCAACAAATTACCTACTACACTATGCTACTCAGCTACTTTGAAAAACTCTCACCACTTAATTTCTCCCTCCTTTTACACTTTTAACTTTAAAATTTATTCCGACAGACACTTCTTTTCTCATACTTCCTTCTCGTTATACATCCCTTTTTGGCTGCTTACGGCGGACCGCTTGAAAACACCAAAAGCGTGAGCTGAATGATTTATTGCAAACGAGTATATTGGTGACAAAAACGGAAGAATTTTCAATAATACGCTCTGAATGCGTGGCATTGTTGTGGAGCGACCATTAGTGCTTCCGTCCTGTCCGATCCGATCCGGTGGTCCCCCTTTCAATAATTCAATTTTCCTGACATTTTTTATGATTATCTGTGCATCAATGCTGAGCATAAACTCGAATTTATATGCACATAGTTTTTTCTTTTTGTGTTTTTTTGTACAAAGAATGTAAGCAAAAGATATTCGCTCTTTTTGCTTTTAAATATTTTTCCCTCATTTCTTTAAATTTATGTATGTGTCTGAGCTGTGCTGAGTTTTCATTTTATACCTTCATTTTGTGCGCGTTTTCTTCAGTCTTAAATTCCTTCAGACTTTCAATGGAAGATAAATTTAATTTTTTTTTAAATTTTTATGAAGCATTTTCCTTTCTAAAATAAAAATAAAACAATTTTTTCGAATCGATCTGTTAGTTTTTTTTGTCAACTATTTTTTAAAATGGTTTTAGTTTTGAGTTTTAAAAAATTCAATAGTTTTACTTACATTTCTAAGTATTAAAAAAATATTTTTTTAATTCCATAATTTTAATTATTTAAAAGCATGCCGGGAAAATACTTCTTTCCAATTGACCTCTAAGAGAAGTGACATTTATATTTTCTTCAAAAATGTTTTTTTTTTAATTTTCCATAATTTTCAATATTTTCAAATTTTTCACAAGTTATTGAAAGAATTTATCTGTGTAAATTTTCAATATTTTTTTTCTATAAAAGTTTGCACACTTTTTTTTGAAATCGGTCCTAGGAAAATATTTTTTTTCCAGTTTTTCACATTCTTTTTAACATGCTGAGAATTCTTCCAAAAATTTAGAGTTTCTAAAACCCCTTATATTTTTCAAAAGGATTTTGAAAAGAAAAATTATTGCAATTTCAAAAATTCATACAAATCTAAGCAAACAATTTTTTGAATAAAATTATTTTTTCGCAGTCATTTTCCTAAAAATCATTGCTAGAATTTTGTTCAACTTTATTCCCAAAGCTGTGTTTCATTTAACTTCCGATAGTTTTGAGTTACCAAAGATCTGTTAAATTGAAAAATGTGTTTGAAAATTCGATCAAAAATTTTGAGTTTCCAAAAACCCTAAGATTTTGCTAAAAGGAAAAAATTATTGCCCTTTTAATGTCGTTTCCGAGAAAAATTGTTTCTAAATTTTTTTCATAAATTATTTTTTTTGTATCAAAAATTTTGAGTTTTCAAAAACTCTAACATTTGCCAAAAGGATTTTGAAAAAAGAACTATTGCACTTTAAAAAATTTACACAAGTCTGTTATTTTAATATAAAAATTTCCGATATTTTTTTAAATTATTTTTTCACAATAATTTTCTGAAAAGTCGGTGTTGTAATTTTCTTTGACCTTGATCTCAAAATTATTTTTCTTTTCTACTTCCAACAATTTTGAGTTTCCAAAGTACCAAATTTAAAAATATACATATTTTGTATTTTTTTTTAAATCGTTTGTTCTCGAGAAAGACTATTTTAAAATTTTATTCCCAAAAATAATTTATTCGGAATATTCCTCTAAAAATCCATTTTGGAACTTTGTTCTATTGAGGGATGCAGAAGGTACGGTTTCGTCAAGATCCATTTCCTCAGGTTCTGTAACCAAAAAGTCCATTTCCTCAAGTTCTGAAATGGACTACTCCCGCCAAGTCCGGCCTTACCAGACTTAAATACGTTTACGACTGTCTAAGCAGTTCTGCCTTGGCCATGACTTAGCTTATTCTCTGTTTTTCAGTGGGACTAGCAACGTTTTGGATACCGGAGGGTCCTCCTCCAAGACTTTGTATCCTACACCGTTAGTTGATAACAGCGCAGCCAAGATCCGTGCTTGTGTGGCAGGTGTTGTTAAGGAATTCTGTTGTGGTACCGGATATATCAACCAAGATTATTTTACTACTTAATTCTCTCAGTCCACGGAAGGGTTGGGAGGTAAGCATCTTTAGTGACTTTATTCACCTTGCAAACTGGGTTAATGCACCAGACGCTTCAGCGCGCTGGTTAGGCGATTTTGCCGAACCGCTGGATCAGTCCCAGAATCTTTTTGGGTTCGCATAGTTCAACGGTGTCGAAACATAATTTCATAACAATTATTTTTGTGTTTTTTTTTTCAGTTCCGCTGAAGTATGTATTTTTGACATACTAGATAACGATAGAGAGTATACTTAATACTTGGCAATACATAAAACAGGTCAGCCCATTAAGTATGCGATTAATCATCGCATTGCTAACTGAATGAGAGATTGTCCCCTTTAAATTCTCTGTCAATAGCTGACCTAATTTTAAATCCAAGAATCATTTCTTCTGCATTTAGCAAATATTTCCCCAAATCGCTTGCAGAAAAAGTGGAAAAGTATTAAATTCTATTTCAATGACATTGGAAATAGCAATTGCAAAGCAATTCAAGTGAAAGTGTCACTACAATCACAATAAAAACAACACACATCTTCCATGTATCCAAACAACAACTTGAGCTCGTTAGAGAATATAGCGAATGGCGTGTTGGAAAACATAAGATTTTCGTGTCGAGTGGCGCCCGTCGACACGATATGCGATACGGGATTCGCGACTAACAGCAAAAAGGACAGCAAATAATGCAATAACAACAAAAGCGATGCGCTATCGTAGCTGAAGTGACAACTGTGTAATGCTGCTACTGTTTCTACTCAATGAATAGAATTTATTGCAACTTCAATTAGGCGCGAAGAAAGCTGGCGGACTTGCAAACTGGCGAATGGCTAAATTGCGCAAACTACTACAAGAACAAAAGCAAAACATAATAATATAAAGTACTCAACTCGCCAAACTGTCGCTGCCGGATGTCAGTTTCGTTTAAGCTCTATCTCCCCCTCTCACCAACGCCCACACTTCACATATGTATGTATGTATGTATGTAGATAGAATATTCAGCGAGTGCTGTTGGTTGTCGTGTCGACACTCTGAAGTGGCAAACTTAATTTCAAAATTTCTGTTGTCCCCATTCTTCAGTTATAAGCTGCTGTTTTTTGAGTTCTTTTTGCTATTGTTGTTGTTATTATTAAACTATTCATTGTGTGTCACACTTGTTCAAATGCTTGTTCGTTGCTGCTTCTTGCTGTTGTTGTTGTTATTGTTGTCTCATGGTGCCATTTTCTATGGTACTTGTTGTAATTCTAACACGACATTTGGCATTTAACACCACGCCGCCACCGCCACTCCTTCGTTGTTGTTGAGCATAGAGCAGAGCAGGAAAATACAGCACATTGCAAAGCTGAAGGCGTTGGAGTACTTAATATGTAGTACTGAAGCAGGACGTTGCTTGCTTCCCGATATTTACTGTTAGTGATTGTCGTGGTGGTAAATGGCACAACTTTTCAAAAAAGGAAGCTCAAATGGAAAATCTAAAAGTAAATTGGGCGCATTCAAGTGAAGTGTGTTTGTGTTTGTGTGTGTGGCGGATGAGGTAGTCTAAGCCAGTGAGCTCGTTTTGGCATTGAAAGGAAATTAAAAAAAAAACGAGCAACACAAGCGGAACTCTGAGACTAAATCAATGGCAAAGGGGATTGTGGCAGAAGTTAATTAACCTACAAATTGTCGGTGAGTAGCATACTGTTGCTACATATATATATATATATATATATAGGTAATTCAATGTTTAAAATGTATACGCAAGTTTGGTAGACCTTTATGAGCTTCCTAAAATACTTAGATATTTTTGCGAAAAATATTTAAAAGGGTTGCAAGGAATGCACAGCTTTACATACAGTGAAAAAAAATTTAATTTACAGTCACTAAAGGTGAAGTATTTGTATCTATACCCTTACTTTTTTATCTAGAAAGGTCACAGCTTGCCTCTGATGCAATTGTCACATTCATTTCTTAAGAAAAATTTTAAGAATTTAGGTTACAGCAGGAATTCCAAGTAGTTATTTTAATGGATCAAATGCTATACAGTTGGTATGATTAAAACTCTTTTCCACAGTAGATGTGAGGTTTCACGAAGGAAGCATCGAAAGTCTAAGCCTCTCAGTGTTAAACTATATCCTACTAAACATCCCACCGTCTATGTACCGATCCCAGCTATACTACCGTTAAATATTTTGTCACGAGGCGGTTTGAGCACTGAGCTCTACGTCCGTTACTGTTCATGTTATTCCACCCACTGTCTGTCTTTGTTGGAGTTAACCTTTTGTCTTTTACCGCCAAGATGTTCACTCCTAAGTCTAGTACTATTCGAACGCAGCAGTTTGGTGCTGCTCCTTTTTATTACTCATCCATTAACGAAATCACGTTCTCTTGTATTACGCACAAAGCAAGCTTGCAACAGTTAAGTGCGTACCTGATGGACGGGGACATTTGAAAAATACGTGCTTTGCGTCTTCGGTAACTGCTGGTCCGCATTGTTCGCAATGAGGGTTTGACGCGGGTACAAAGAGGTCTAGATATTATTTAAAAAGCCCATGCCCGCGTATGATTCCAGGCAATTAGCAGTCTACTTCCCCATGCTACCTATTGAGTCAGATGCCAATTTTGGGTTCGGGGCTATAGGTCCACCTGCCCTTTGTGGTGTTGTCCCTACAAGACAATCGCTGTTCTACGTTTTGGGATGCCGCTGCAGTTTTAATTGCTGTATGTGATGCATATTACGACGCGCGATTCTTGTGACTGATATCTCGCATTTATGAGTCTGGGACATACATATGTACATATATGTAAGTACAAACCACCTCATTTCAGAAAGTAGTCCCTTACCAAGATTCAACTTTCCTTATAATGTCTTGACAAGCCACCAGTACAATTTCTTCGCACCTCTTGGCTCAGATAGTTCTCGATGAGCAATTGATGTGATGCCTTGACCATTCCCTAACCAAAGTTACCAAAAATATTCATCACACCAATTCTACTGAGTACTTAGACTGTGAGCGGTATCCGTAGATTTTCTAGCCTAACCCGCGTACAACGGATCCCGGCCCGGACGAAGTGTCCCCTTCCTTCGCCACTCGCAAGACCTTTTGGGATACACTAGTCTAAAACCTGAATAGTCGTGCGGTCCTAAAAAAGCCGATAGAAACCAAAATGCCCATCTAGAACGGAGCTACGGGCCTACCAAGGTACCTGCGGTAATAATATACTCACAAAGTGGGGATAAATTTAGCGAAGCTTCACACACCAACGATAGTACCCACTGGTGAGAGCAGTCCAAATGCTAGTTGATTTTACAAAAGTGGAATAATGAAAATTAAAACGCTTAAAATCCTGGGTAAACTGAGAAATGACTCTTCTATATATAGTCTAGGCTTTCAGAAAAACTTTGTTTCATAAATTCCCCAGAAATGAATTTAGAATATCGTATAGTGTTATGAGGTAAGTCCAGCTTCAAAAAGCTTATTGAACGATTTTTTTTTAAGTACCAAAGGAGAGATAACTGTCAGCGTGAGCAATATGAGCGGGGGCGAAGACAGTGCGCGATGGTATTGGTGTCGTTATCGAAAGCTATCAGTGACGGTGAGCCTAATGGTGTAAATTGGAGGCTCAAACATTGTTGGGTGTATTTGATGTACATGCGGATCATTCAGAAGCCTCAAGAAAAGTTGGGAGCTTCGCTGAGAGCAGGTTAATGCACTAAGTAGCTTTAGAAGACGACGAGTGCCAGTATATGCTTGAGCGCATCTTTCAAGGGCTGCAGACAAAGCTGAGATCCAGAAAATGCATTCGTGGACAGTGTGGCGCCTGCGTACAACGACGGTATGCTGTTATGAATGGACTGGCCCGAGTATATGCTTCAGCTTTTGGTTTATGGCCACACAAGCCGGCCGTAGTCTGGTTGTAACTAAGAGAGAGGATCTATCGAAGTTACGCCTCAACAGTTCTGTTGCGCAAAGGTGATGGAGTAGTAGTAAGTTTAAAAAGAAGCTTTAAGGTTTATATAATAAGCAAGGCGTACTGGAACACCTTTATTATAGAGAATCCTAAGCACACTACAGTGTTATACAGTTGGCTCAGTCATCCTTCGAGGTCAAATTCTCATTGGTCCAGAAGTGTATACCTGGGCGAATGGGTGTTGAAATAAATGAGGAAGCTGACCAATTAGCCAGAATAGCTGCTGCTTTCATGCCGATAGAACCTGAATTTTTCCTTGGGGTAGGTCTAAACACGATGAAGGAGGCGCTCAGAAAGGAAAATACCATACTGAGTGAACTGCTGCAGCGAAATAACGCTCGCAGGCTTATATGAACTTTAATAAAGACGCGGGATCCTTAATATTAGAAGTTTTCTTACAAATCGTATGTACTTATAAATCATAGAAATTATTAATGAAAGTACAAAATGTCATAATCTAATTTAAGCATGAAGAGCATGATAAAAAAGTGATAAAATAAATTTCTTTTCGGGGCTTCAAAGATCTGCATATTTTACAGAATATTTTAAAAACATGTGAACCTTAGGCCTCAAACTGCTATTATTTCTAATCGTAAGCTGCTCAGAGCAGCTATCTACCGTTACTTATGTATTAATATTTACATTCGCTGGTATGCTCAAACATGCCACAAATTAACAAGCAAGCTGCCTCGAGAGTGTTTGCCTTAAACCACAAACCAAATGTTATGGGCTAAGCAAACGATAAACAACTCATGAGCATAAATATTTAAACTAAATTACGATTTAGGCTGCCAGAGCACATTTTCGAAACGATTGTTTAAAAAGGACATTAGAGCTCCCCAAGCGCGCGACGCAGCGCAGCATCAAAATTTGCGACTATAAAATTTAGGAAAACTCACAAAGCCACATACACAACACGTGAACCTTAAATATGTATCTATGGGATTTATGCATGTAGGCGAATGCGAGCAAACTTTTGTTTACATTTCAACAATATATAGTTTTATAAAAAAAAAAATTAACTTTTCATAAAGAAGTTTTTTCATCAGTCACAACGTTATGCGCAGCATTTACATGCGTACATATGTACGTATGTAAGTTACCATGTGTATGTCCACTTGAATAAGCAGCAATATGCATGTCTCACTTGCAAAAGTTCGAAAGTGAAATTTGTTGGAAAATGTTTTTTTATTATTATTTTTCATTTAATAACAATAACCGAAAGACCAGAATAGCTCACAGCAACAGTTGCAGTTTCATTTGCATTTTCGAACCATTGACGGTAACTAAGCTAACAACAACAACAATTTCAATAGCATACAACCTATTGCCAGCCACAATTTTCGTAAACGATTTTTTGTTTCTCCTGCACTGGCCTTTTATAAACATTAAAACTACAAGCCAGTGACTTTTTCGAGGTCGTCTGCCAACAGTAACAAAGGGAAATGTAAGGGGAACAAAAAATTTCGCCTCTGTTTTATGGCTTCACTTGGACTACATATGTAAATTTATGAAATTTCTACCATTCACAAACAATTTAATGGATTCGATTGCAAGTTGCAATTTCAACTGTTCGCAAAGTTTAATTTATTCGCATATCAAATACAGGAAGTGAAATATGAAAATTTATATTGCTTTTGTCAAGGTTGCTTGTACTTTAAATAAATAAATATTTTTTAATTGAAAAATGAAAAATTTTTCACCAATGGTATTTTAATATTACTCATACGCCCTGTGTGCCAAGAATTACGGGATGGAAACGTGCGACAGAGAACATACAGAAATTTAAAACTCATGAAACAATCAATTAACCCACGAAACTAAGGGACACATATAGTAAAGCTGAGTTTTTTTGTTTTTCTCGCTGATTTTTTTAAATGACTTTGAAAATTCTAGGATATGATTATTGAAAAAAAATTATTTAAAAAATTTTATTTAAAATTTTATTTCGCAACAGTGACAATATTTGCCATTGCGCAGGGCCTAGGTTCATGCCTTGGTCAAAGCAACATCGCAAAAAGAAATATAGAAGAAGGGTTTTCAATGGCAATGGCAAACCTAAATACGACTGTATTCCTTACATGAGAAACATCTTCTCATAAAAACGCAATGGCCGTTCGGACTCGGCGTAAAACTGTAGGTCCTTCCCCTTTGTGTAACAACATAAAGGCGCTCGCTACAAATCGGGTGAGAAGCTCGGCCAAAGACTAACACATTGTATAAGGACCAATCTATTATTGTTGTAGTTATTATTGGCAATGTTTAAAAAGTGAAAAAATAAAAATTTTTGTGTAGAGACCAATTTTACTCAAGTTCTTCAAAGGTCGATTTAGATAAAAAAATATTTTAAGTTTTTGCACAGGTTGCAACCCTCTTCGAAAAATAAAACCTTACTGCAAATCTAAAGGCCAAGCCTTTTAATTTGACACCTGGTTTTTTTTTATTAAATGAGCTGTACAATTCTAATGTCACTAACAAAAAATGGCCTCGCGTATTATAAATATATAATTTTTAAATAGGTGGCAACCCCACTCAAATAGCAAATAAAAACTTATTGCATATGCAGACCCCATATCCTTTCACTTGGTACCTCTGGTTCTAGTCCAACAAACGGTGAAAATTTTATAATTAAGAAAAAAGTGGCAACCCTACTCAAAACTAATACATTATTGAACATCTAAAAGCCGAACCTTTTTACTTGACACCTAATTTCTTGTAATCCAACGAATAGTGCGGATATTATAAGTTTTTAAACGGGTGGCAACCCTATACTAATTTAGAATCCTAAAGATAATATTTTTATCGATACAGATCATACTTAAAAAATCTCACTAAATTCGTTCGCTTTCTTTTATACTATGTATAGAAGATAGTATTTTTTAAATAGGTGGTTCAAAAAATGAAAGTTTTGTACATGCGAAGGCCATGCCCTTTCATTTGGTATCTCATTTTGTAATCCAACGAACGATGGCAACTCTACTCTACAGCGATGGTGCAACACTGATGCCTACGCTTATTATGATTGAATATAGTAATTTTATTACAGGTGACAACCCTATAAGAAATTAAAGTCCTAAAGATAATATTTCTATCGATACAGATCATACTTAACAAATCTCTCTAAATCCGTTCAGTAGTTTTTGAGAATGCGTGGTCAAAATACCTCGGTTTTCTTCTATACTACGTATAGAAGATAGTATTTTTTAAATAGGTGGCAACCCTATTCAAAAAATTAAAGCCTTTTACATGCGAAGGCCATGCCGTTTCATTTGGTATCTCATTTTGTAATCCAACGAACGCCGAAAAAATTTTAAACATTTAACATTTGGCAATCCTACTCAGAAAAATAATATATTATTGCACATCTAGAAGCGAAGTCTTTTCGTTTAACAGCGATGGTGCAGCACTGATGTCTACGCTTATTATGATCGAATATAGTAATTTTATTACAGGTGGCAACCCTATCCAAAAAATTAAAACATCAATGCCTTTCTAGATCATTCAACTCCTCATCTTTTGTAATCCAACGAACGTTGCGGATGTTATAGTTTTTTATTTTATTAAAATTCTAAATAAAAAAGGTCACTCTCCTTTTCGTATCGATATTCAAATTTTTATAAATATACTACAAAGTTTGAAGTTTTGAATGTTTTTTTTTTTTAAAGTAAGCTATATTTTCATAAAGAATTATAAAAAATTTTTTAAACAAAGAAAAATAGTCAACAAAAAATTTATGGAAAATAAAAAAATATTCGTTCCCTTACCATTACCCATTTTTCAGTAATTCGCATTAAATACAATTCCTTTATTCGTCATTTGGCTATAGCCAGCAAGAAACATAAACGTGTACACAACAATTTGTCTGTAGGAATTTTATTATAAGTTTTAAATTGCCCCCCCCCTCCCCCCCTCCACCAGACCAGAAAGGCAATAAATTCAGCGAGATATGTTAAACTTTCAAAACTAATATTAAGCCATTCCTTCACCAAATAAAACCTCACATAAATTACTGTTGTTTATTTAAACATGCACGCTAGAAGTGTAAAGGTACGTTGTTAGTTAGGAAAATTGCTCCCGACCACATCAATTATTTTAAAAAGATTAAACTTCCATAAATAAATATACATAAACATCTATATATGCGTGAAATAAAAAAAATCAAAGAAACAGTTGCCTCAATTTACGTTAATGCTTACCTACACATAACCCTCTACCTAACTTTTGACGTGAACTTAATTTTAAATAACGCATAAAAGTAAGTGAATTTTCCCAAGCTTTAAATTTAAAGTTTGCGCCTTAGGTAAGCTAACTAAGCCGCAACACAAGCATGTGTACAAAAATTTAAATATTCATAAGTTTGTGTTAAAGCTTAACAAAGTCGGTGCGGAACTGGTTATGGAAACATAAGCGATGTACACATACACGCATGCTAACTTAAGCATATAAGTAAGTATGTAGTTAAGTCACTACACCTTCATTTATTAAAATAAAATTTGACTTCAAATCCTTATTGCTGTGCTCGCTTTGAAATCTTAAACAGTTATGTATGAATGTGTTGAATTGTGTGAGTTAATTAACAACTGTAGGCATGTAGGCAGGCTGTATGTTTTGAGCGAAGTTTTCAGTAAAATAAAAAACACATTTTGCCTGAGTTAATAATTCTACGGGGCTGCTCACGCTGCCGTAGCTGTTAACTGGCATGTGCTATTTTTTTATATTTTTTTTTTATTACTAGCACCTTAATACGTGCAACACTTGCCGCATTGTTAGTTATAAAACCTTTGGCTGCTGCCTTCAACATAGCCACACATTGTTGACTTCGATTCTCTAGAGGTAAAATATCGTGAACGCAGGCGGGCATACGTAGAAAAGTTTAAGAGATTTTTGTTGCATTATTAACGAGTTTAATTTAAGTTTAAGCTAAACTGTTGAAGCTGGGATGTCGTTTTTTAAAACAGTCCGAGTCAGAGTTTTTATGTTTTCAAAATTGGTTGAAAATTACGGCCCTAAAACGTCGTTTAAACATTTCCGTATTTGTTTATAGTGTTTGCAACCTGTTCAATTTGAGTTTTTTTTCGCATTGTGTTTTACTTCGTATTTGAAATTAAATTTTGTAATAAAGACAAATGCGATGATGAAGAATAAAATGATAAAAAAAAATTAAGACCAAAAAATGAAGGCAAAGTTCAGGATAAAGACAAAAATGAAGACAATGAGAAATACATAAGAATTAGGGTAACTGAAAGAGTAAGCATATTTGTTGAAATTTTTCAATAAAAGTTTAATTAACAAGTGAACGACATGTATCGAGTCATCGAAATTTATAGTTATGCAAATTTATCGAGTCATCCATCGAATTATTCAAATTGATCAATGTTTATTGAGTTGTAAAACTGTATCAACATAGAAACTTAATTGTCGAAATTTGCGGATAGTTATCGAGCTACAAACATTTACGGGATTATCAAAATGTGTCAAGTCAATGAAATTTATCAAGTTGTTTTTATTTATTGAATTATCATCATTTACAGAGTTAACAAAATTTGTTGTCGAGTTATCGTTATGCATCGAGTTCTTTCAATTTAGCGAGCTATCGGTATTTATTGATTTACTGAAACTTGTCGATTTATCGACTCGAAGTCTTTGGAATTTTCAAAATATATCGACTTATCGAAAATTCTAGGTTATCGAGTTATCACTGCTAATCGAATTTTATCATGTTACCAGAGTGTAACGAGTTATCGAAATTTGTCGATAGCTTTCGAAAAATTAGGCGTTATCAAAATTAACCGAGCTATCGATTTATATCGAGATATCTACATTATTGAGTTATCGAGATTAATCGAGCACGTGAAACATAGGGTTACCGAATTTTGTTGAGTTATCGGATTTTAGTATTTTTTAAATTCAACGAATTATCGATATGTATCAAATTTTCGAAATTACTCGACAAACTGGAATGTATCGGGTTAATTCCAAGTCCTCCAAAGACCTTCACAGACATACGAAATTGTAGTCACGTTTTAGTTCTAAAGCAGAATATTTTTCGTTAAGTAACTTTGTACTTTATGAGTTAAGCAACGTGCTCAGTTAGAAAACCTCTCCAATGGTCTCAAAAAACTAGAAAAACGGTCGAGTTTCGACAGAAACTGGCACCCCTATTTTGAATTATTCTTTGATTGGCAACTAACTCCTCAGAGATCATATACGGGAAATTTTACGAGTTTTGCTTTTTAATGAGTTTTGGACAAAATTATAGAAACTTGTTAAATTTACAAAAATTTTTATGAAATAAAAAAAAAGTTATAAAAATATGTTTTGTATGCTAATCTATTTAGTTAGCATCAACTAAGTTTATTTTTAATATTTGCCAAGTGGCAACCTTAATTGAAATTAGGTGTTGCATGAAAGTCATTTCACATATCCTTTATTTAGTACGCATAATTATATATGTGACTTTCTTTAAACTTATTTAAATATGTTTCGTTATTTGGAGGTGGCAAATCTATTAAAAAAAAATAATTTTAAGAGTATTATTTTATGAAAAATACTTTGTTAGAATTTTATATTTTCTATAAATAGAAAAGTTGCAACTGATATGCGAAAGAAGGAAGTAAACATTCGTTAAAATGAAAATAAAATTTTTAATTTCGAAATGGAAGCCAAACACTAGTACATAGATATGCATTTATTTGTATGTATATAGTACAAGAAAGAAAAAAATTCTCTTGCTATATAAACACAATTTTAAAATTTTTTAATTATAACTATAATATAATAATTACTTAAATAAGACAACCTGCCAACTAAAAGAGATGCCCAAAGGCTAAACCCTATAAAAAGCATTAATTAATTTCCTGAAAAAAAGAAAACAAATTAACTGAGTTGAAACTGACAGAATTGCTACTCAACTCTCAGCCACTGTATTGAATAAAACGCACAACGCGTGGTGCTACAAAGAAAATTAATTTAAAATTATTTAAATATTTGCGATACGCTCAACAACAAATTTCGTATATTTACATATGCACATACATATGTATGTATGTATAGGCACACACACTCGACCACACATATTTTTGCACGCCAAGCAAAATTGAAACAACCTTTGCTTTGGGCTCTGTGGGTCTTTCACAGCTCGGCGCAGCTCCTGCTTTTTTTTTGAACTTTTTTCGCTCTACGCACGGTAAAGAATATGTGATTTTCGTTTTTTTTTTACGTTTTTATTTTATTTAAAAAAATAAAAACACAAAAGGCTACGGTAACAATAGCGCTGAAGAGGCCAACCGATAACAATCAGTTGGCGGATGTAGATTGAAACACGTGAAGTGTTTACTTACGTATGTATGTCGTATCGCATGATGTTGCCCACATATGTGGTTACTTACGTACATACATAGGTATATATCTATACTATAAAAGAAATAAGCTGTGTTGAAAAATTGGAAAAAAAATTTACTTGGCGGTGCGAATTTGGATTGAAGCTTCTTTAAGGTTTTCAGAAATTCATCCGGTTAACATAAGAATATTTATAATCAAAGTTTGAAGTTTATTTATATATTTAAGCGCATTTTATTCTATATACATATTTTATCGAGCATACTTTGTATGGAAGAAAATTAACCCTTTTGTTTACATGGTTTTTTAAATTTGCATAAAATTTTAAAATCGGATTTACACGTATTATTATTAATGATGATTGAACAAACAAAAGGAAAGCTGTATGTACATGCTGGGGGTCAGAAGGGTGTGCTACTCAAAGACTCGTAGTGTATATCTATGTCGTATGAAGCTCTTTCACAACCATTATAAGAGAAGTTAAGAATGTCGGTGCTTTTATCAATGCTTTTACAGTATTAGTATCGATATTTTACTTTTTATTCATAATGAAGTTGTGGAAAAAAGCGCTTAGGCGGCTACAGCGCTAATAAAGAAGAAGAAAAAGTTTCGATATCGTTAAAATTTTATTTATTTAATTGTAAAATTTGTAGTTATCACTATCGATATTTTAATGTTAATTGTTTAGCAATGATATCAAAATTTAGATTTTTATCGATAATGTTATTTGCTTTGATATCGTAAATTATTATTTTTTACTTATTTGTTTGATCTTTGGTTATCGCTAGCGATATTTTAGGTTTAAAGTTATTGATTATTTACGCATGTGTTTTCCATTGTTGTATTTGATTTTATGTTTTTTATATATACATTCATGGTTATCGATATTTTTGGTTCCTATATGGTTTCAGTTATTTATATTTTATTTCTAATAACTGTAATCATAATTGAAAGTTTCAAAGTTATCATTGCCATCATACTATAGCTATGTGAATTGTATCGTTGTAGCGTTATCGATTAATTTTCGTTGTTATTGTTAGCGTTACCGTTAATTTTCTGGCTACAACATTTTTTGTCTATTCGTTGTCGATATTTTTACTAATTAAATAATCATTGTTGGTATTAGTTTTGTTATCATTTCCTTATAATTTAACAGCAATTATTAACATCGAAATGCTCAAAGCAGTCGCTACCTACACATCACCATTATATATATTGTATGGGAAACTTTTTTGTAAGTATCTTTTCCGAAAAATTACTTTTTAAAAAAAATTTATAGGCGATTTTTATAGGAAAATTTCTGTTAAAAAAATTATGAAATTAGTTTTATGGGATTCTTTGTATTGGAAAAATTCAATAAAAAATATATAACTGTTTTAAACCCCTTTTATTTAAATTCTGTTATAAAAATATTTTTAAATTTTTAAATTAAGAAAGAAAATATTCGATAGGAAAAATTAAGGCAAATTGTTTACGGAATACTTTTGTATAAAAAAAAATCTATAAGAAAAATTATAGACAATTCCTTTTCGGAAAATACATATATGTACATAAATATGTAGGAGAAACTGTAAAGAAAAGAAATATAATAGGCCTTTATGGCAAACGTTTTCATTGGAAAAATTCAATAGGGAACATTTATATGATATTTTGAAAATGATTATTATTTTTTAATTCTTTTATAGAAAAACATCTCAAAATCACTTTAAAACTAAATTATAAAAGGAAAAATATCTTAAATTCTTCATGGGTGATTTTATTTAAATAAATGATATCAGGAAAATATATGGTAAATTCTATGGGGAATTCTTTGCGAGAAACCGTTTATAGGAAAAATTATGGCTAACTATTTTATAGGAGAAATTATATAGAATATTTTATTTAAGATTTTTTTTAAACACATTTTGAAGTCTTTCATATGAAGAATTTTTGAAAATCACTTTCAGTAAAAATATCTTACAGAAAAAAATGTGGTAAACTCTTTATTTGCCACTTTGTGTAGGAGAAACCATGATAAAAATATATAGTAAGGTAGAACCGCTGAGAGTCACTTTTAAAATTCTTGACGTTTCCAAACAATTTAATTTTTAAATTTACTCACAAACTCACACACACATTTTCATTTTCAATCTCAAGCAACAACAATTTCGAACAATTTCAATTTTTTATTTTCACTTTTATATGATTTTAAAATGTTGGCAAACTTCAAAAAAAAATCATGGCCGACAAATTGAGAGAACGGTTCTACCTTGCTATGTTTTTATCATGGGAGAAACTGTAAAGAGAAATTTTTAAAGAAAGAAGGATAGACAATTTATTCAAAGGACAGAGTAAATGCTTTTTTGAATTAATGCCTTATTTGAAGTAAGGGCCGTGTGTGTGGGCTTGAGCGCATAGGTTTTTTCTTCTTATTGATTTGCGCTGTAACTTTCTAAGCAATTCTGGCCTAGTCCAACCAAGCACGCCAATGATTTCTCTTCGGTGCCAACTGACAACAATTAGATAGCCCAGCCTAGTCCTCCTCCTCCAGTATCGCTAGCAGCTTTATATACTTGCAGAGCTATACAATTGATTATAAAAAGTTTTGTTGAAAACTCTTGTGCCATTGCGCTAAATATTAAAATATAAAAAAACTTACAGAGAAATTCTACTAAGAAATTTCGTTCAAAAAAAAAAACTAAAACCATAAAAAGTGGATAACGACGTTGTGGAAAGTTCTTCTAAAAGCGGCGTTAAGTAGAAATGGTGTCTAAAGTGGATCTATATTTATATAAAACTGCTTTTAACGGACCAAGGAGAGTAGGCTTACAAGAGAGAAAGACTTGCCTAAATATAGCTCACTCTCTGCCTTAATTTTTTATTTTTTTTTTACTTTTCAAATAACTGCGATAGGAAACCTATTATAAAAATTACCCACCAAAGTTCCACGAAAAATCAATTTTCCAAAATTTAACTTCAACTTTTTCTCCGCTGCTCAAGTTACCTTTAACTCCACCCCCACACCTTCCGCAATCTGTACTTTTAATTGCTAGTTGCAACTATTTTACAATTCACCAACAATTTTCCCACAACTCCCACTGTGATTTTCGATTAACAAGTTAAAATAAATATTGATTTATTAACTTTTGTGCGCAGTACAACTCTCGAGCACAAATCATAGCCAAGAAAATTGAAACAATGGCAACAAAACGCCGAGAGGCCGCAAGCTGGTTGCGACTAAAGTGAATGAGCAGGCATTAAGGCATTTTGTTGCCACAATGACGACCGCAAAAGTACTGACTACACAGCAACACACACACAGCCGACTGACTTCCCCCTCTCCTCCTTTTCTAATCTCCTCTCGTACCATTACAATTGTTTTGCTGTTTCGCCGTTCTGTCGTTCTGTTTGCCGCCACAGTTGCGTCTGGTTGTCACAGTTGCGCGCCAAGCAAAATGATTTATTTGCCATAAAAGCTTAACAACATTGTTGTTGTGTCGTCGTTTCGCGCTGCGTTGCTCTCTCTATGTTGCGACGCGTCGCCTGCCTCGTCTGTTGAGCAGTGTTGTCTTTGATTATATCCTTTTTCTGCTACTTTGTTGCACGCCAAATATGTACATACTCATATATCATTTATTCTCCAGTTTGCCGCTACGCTACTCCTGCAGCGCGCGCGCTGAAAACTTGGTGCCACAACGGCTGCAACATTGTAAGCGTTGCGGTGCGGTGCGGTACTTCCCAGCTTACATTCATTGCAGACTTACTCCTCCCTTGAATTCCGCAGTCTTTGTGTTAAGTTGTATTTATTTATGCAGAATTCCGCTTGAATTTCTATTGCCTTCTTAGTGTAGCCCAACGTTTTCTGTTGATAAATATCCTTTCAAGTTTATTTTGCTGCGTTGAATTGAATACAATGGCACAGCATAGAATTAGTAAGTTCGAAATTTCCTGTCTATGGTCATATTGAAGGTGTTGGTGGCCACTTAATATCACAATCATATGTACGTATGTATGTTGGTGTGCGGGTTAGCTTTAATATCCTGTCTAGTGTCAACTTTTTTCTATTTTTTATGACTAAAGTCACTTCATTGCTTGTCTGCTTCCTTTCGTTTGGCGGCGATTTATTTATTTTGTCTGAAATTTAATAGCCAATTTGGCATTGATTATTCTCAGCCTTGACATTCGTTGGATTTGGTGGCGAAATTTTTCTAGTGCGAATTTTATTTTGTCTTAGGCAATAAAATTAAATCAAGACGAGCTATAAATTTAATAACTGTCTGTCAATTAAAGTCAAAAATAGATTTCTTAGTAGTCTGCTTTCAAAGTTTTTATTTTATGTACTTATTTTGGACGGTTACCTCCAGCTGTTATTTTTGTTGTAGAACATCAGTCGGCAAAAGGGAAAACATATTTTTCAGTGTTGTATTAATGCTTCTTGACTTACGATTTAAATAATTTAAGATAAAAGGAAAAAAACCAAGGCTTAAATATACTTTTGTACTTGAAAGTTGTGTTAGATTGCAATAGCTGTCCTCAAACAGGTTTTAGATGGAACCGCAACTAGGACAGAGATCCGTTGTGATATCGCTTTTAGCCCTTAGTTGACTCCGAACTTACACCGAGAAACGTAACCAAATGCAAAGACTTATGAAGCAGCGTACATCGCCTATCCTCGTCGACCTAAAGTCTGACAGATCGTGTAAAAAATACTGATAAAGCTGAGGCTGGATAGTGGTATAGGAAGTATTCTGGGGAAGTAGTCGACTTGCTGAAAAATCTTTTCTGCTTGCTGCGATCAGTGAAAGCCCCCACAAGCAGCGTAAGTCAGGGGAGTCCAAGAGAAGGGCCCTTCGACCTACTTTACAAGTTGTTTCTTCAGCGCATCTTTTTGTTGGCCGCTCACTGTAATATTCTCTTAGCAGATGCCTAAACGAGATGGCTCTTCACCAGCAATGGGTTCCGGGGAACATCTAAACACACCGGTCAACGAGAAGGCGGATGAACCTGCGAAAGAGGGTACATGTGTTCCACTTTCGCAGTCCTGGAAGGATGTAGGCAAGTCACTCGCTACCTGTAAACTCATTCTAAGGGAAATATCTCTTAAATAAGCAAGTGATAGATGGGTGGGTGGTGAGACTCACTTACAAAAAGGCGAAACTCATGTCAGTGGGATGGAAGATGAAGCGGTCGAAATCTCCCCAGTCTAGGTAGAAGGAACTTAGCAGTAGCCTTAGCATTGACAGGTATGGGGAGAGGTTGGTGTTTCCCCATTACTACTTCTGTAGAAATTGAAGAAATGAAGAAGCGTCGGAAACTTAACTTAAGTGACAGCTCACGCGAGTATAATGCATGTCGCAGTTTATGGTTTAACTTAGAGCCGTCGGTGAATAACGAAGAAGAGGAGGAGTCTTATACTATTCCCTTGTTATTTAAGCGGCTAATTTCGGTTTGTCCATCAATCGTTGAAGGCCTAAGAAACGGGATATTGCGGACGAGTCTGGACATGTTGCTGTTGAGATGGCTGCAATATCCGTCATCGAAGTGAATTCTTAGTTGAAGCCTGACCTCCTTCGTCCAGGTAGCGAAGAGGGGCGCCGTTATTTTACTTAGGGAAAGTGTTAGGCTCCTTGTAGTGGAGAAGCGAGAAAGTTGGGAGACAAAACCGTTTACTTTTGAACAGAGTTCATCAATTCCAGTCCTGGAGTACTATTTCCTCTCTCCATTTGTCGCGTGAGGGAATTTATGTTATGTATAGATATATAAAGTTTCTTAGTAACCCATCCCAAAGGTGTGACACCATTTAACGCGTGGAGCCGAAGCTGACTAATTTTATTTTTATTGTAAAGAAATAATGACAGCCTTTGTTGGTCTGCCTTTAGTCTGATCTGCTTTAGTTAGTCTTTCACAATAGCTTAGTTCTTTATCTTAATATTATGTACTCTCTAGTCGCAGTAGTGCACTACCCTATATATTGTTACCTTTCGTAGGAGTTGGGGAGGAAGCCCCTTCCTGCGGACTGTGCCGTATAGTGCATACAAGAAAAGATGCTTCCTTTATCTCCGCATACATAGTTCTCTTTAGCAGAAGAAGTTGAATGAATGCCACTTAAGATGCCGTCAGTCTTAATTGGAGTAGTGGTTTAACTATAGATTCTAGGGACATGTTACCGACGGTACCTTCAAATAGCCTTTTAAGGTCAGAGATTTATGAATTTAGTGACATTTGCCATATAATAGCTTAGTGAGCTTAATCTTTTGACGAATGCGCTAATCGATATGACTTTTCAATGTTAAAAAAAAAAATATGGCGTAAGAAAATAGGTCGACACTAATGAAATTTTATGTGGAACGACCTGACTACATTTGATATGAAGACCTCCATGGGCCATTCTCATGTAAGCTAAAATCAAGACTAAACTTGGCGTGAAAGACTTCTGGAGATCTGAACTCAAAGACTTATATATATGGTTCGAAGAACTTGATCGCCCACTCTACCATGGATCCATTTATGTTGTGTGGGTAGAATGAATGCAAAGGCGATCTTACCCTGTGTGCCGACGATATCGACATAGTCGGTAAAAATAAGGGCTACGTCTGTTATCCCTTCTCGAAATTAAATAGAGAAGCAAAGCGCGTGAGTCTGATGAAGAACGAAGATAAAACGAAGAATCTTCTGCCATCAGACAAACAGTCAGAGCTTACGCGTCTCGGCACGTCGCACGTTTGAAAAAGTAGGCGACTTTGCTTATTTAGAGCCAGCATTAGCACCAATAGTAACGCCAGCATTGAAATCCAACGGAGAATCACTCTTGTCAGGAAAGTAAAGTTATCTATCGTCGTTCAAAAATCACACTCCATAACTACTCATAATGACCGGCGGCGAATTAATTGGTAATGTAGTGGGAATAGACAGAAATGTTCCAGCTCTGAAAGTATTCAACGCGTGTTGGGTGGTAACGGAAGCAGAAGGCCTCCTCAGCGTGGGGAAGACCAGGTGGAAAAGGACCTGGCTTCACTTGGATTTTTTAATCGGCGCCAGTTAGCACACAAGAGTAATCCTATCATTTATTTAATGAAAGATGTCCAGTCAATATGTGGCCTCTGAATGTAAACTGGGGTGGCTGAAGTAAGGCGTCAGAGCTTTTCTATACTTTATTGCAGAAATTCTTCTACAACAAATATTTCTGTGCCTTATTAGTAGATTTGTTTCTTAAAAAAACTTTAAGCTTCCTCGTAATTTTGCCGATAACTGGTTACTTCAGTTTGTTAAAAGAGCCTCCTGCTTTCTGTCCTCAGAAAAGCTACTTCACTGTTATAAATACCAGACACAAGGCAGAAAATGCCGCATTTTAGGCATTTGTTATGCTGCCTGTAGCTTCTTAGCTCACTGAGAAAACTAAAATATTTCCATAAAAAATTTTAAAACGTCTAGAGAAAATTTAAAAAAGAGAACCCCGAAATTATGCAAATCTTCAATGAGACCGTAAAATCTGGAAAAGAACTGTTAGGATCTCAAGAATGCTCGAAACCTCCGAAAAATACCGGGACAGCCCAAAAATATGCCGACAAAATAAATAAAACAAAAATTTTATCGGGACATTTACCTCAAATTAATGAAAGTATACAAAGTTTTCTTAGGTAATGAGAAACAATTTTTTCTGTGCCTTTTTGATTTAAGAATCTTAATTTAAAGAAGTTAAAGTAAATGACATGAATATACAAGATTTGACGAATGAATGAAAAACGAATGTTATTTTGTGAACGTAAACAAAAATCTAGGCTCAAACTGGCAAGTCAGGTCTCGACCGCAATTTCAACCACAGAAAGTCGCCAGAGAATTGAAGATAAAAGCTGCGTTAAAACAAATGAAAAAGCAAAAGTAGTAAACCAAAATTGTTTAATTTTAGGTAAATTTGCGAAGAAAATGGACAGTGTAGCCAAAAAGTCACCAAATAATAAAATAAATTAGGAAGCGAATCAAAAAGTAAATGAGTTCACAAGTAACTGGCTAAGTAAGTTTCCGAAGTTAGTGAGTTTGTTAGTAGCTCCGAGTAAATGAATAAAATGGACACGCTGAACTTTTGACAGTTGTTGAATTAGGGGAGGGAGAGCAGAGCTGTAAAATATTTGAGGGAGAACAACTTTCGCTTGGCTGAAAGTTAGTTTTAACATGAGTTTGGAGTTGTATTCACGAAAGTAGCGTACTAAGAAAAAAAAAAATAAATAAATCCATGCGATTAATTTTGTATGTAAAAAGATTAACATAAAAGCTGCTTTAAAATTTTTCAATGAAGTAAGATAACTTCAATAAACGACCAAAGACTAAAAGCAAAAAACAGATCAAATGAAATGAAAGTTCCCTCAGGCATAAAACAATTGATTTAGGTTTAAAAATAGTTTGAAAAATTAATTATTTATTGATTTTTAACAAAAAAATATGTCACCTTATGGCTAAAATAGTAAGCAATAAATATCTGAATGATTTGATGAAATTAAATTTAAAAAACTAATGGCGGTTTCGTTTCAACAAAAAATATTGCCTTCTCATTGCCCCCCTCTTAGTATTTGTGCGTAGAGGGCAAAGAGAAGGTATCATTTTTTGGTAGAAACGAAAACGCCATAAAAAATAAAGATAACAAAATGTTTGTTTTTTTTATATTATATGTCCAAAAGTAGTTAGTTACAAGTTAGTTGACATGTAATGCTGAGGCATCCAGGTTTGAGTTTTTGCGGCCATCGCCCCACAAAAATAGTTGGATTTTTTCGCACAAAATATACAGTTGTAAGTTAGCACTAGTGTTCGCGTAAACATACTAAAGTTAGGTATAAGTTAACGTCATTCCCTGCAGGGTATATATGTGCCAGTTATATCAACAAAGTTATCGACAAACGATAGATATTAATCAAAAGAGCGATACTGATGTGCGTGGCATAAGCAATATGGCACAATAAATGTATATTTATAAAATTTTCGATAACTAGTATATTGATAAATCTATAGAAATATCGATTAACGAATAAACTTTATTGGATTATTCAGAAATTGGCATTGATTTGAAAAACTTTGAAATAATATATATCGGAGTAAAGGTTGCCGATAAATATATATGTATATTATATATATCCATAATGATATCGATAAATGCATAAGACGAATACGACGACGATATATGTGTCCATTATTTTTTCAAATGGTATCAGAATAAGAGGTAATACAAATAAACTACATATGAAACTGGCTAATTTTACCTAGTCTTTCTTTGCTTATAATTTCACTGCACGGTTTTGGTATTGCTACCCCAGAAATCTGTAGCACATACGTACGTGCATATTTTTTAGCGTGTGATACTCTCTTACAAAGACCTAAATGGTGGCAAAATCATCCTTATTTTTACCATGTACATGTGTATGGTTTGCATAATCCTGGAAAGCTCCATGCTTTTCGTTTATAAAGCAAGCACTACTGCCCCTACTGTTAGTGAAAGCAGGATTCTAATAGTGGGTTTTATTTGTGTTCTCTTTTCCCCCAGTCTCCTCGCCGATATATATTACTTGCGCACAGGTCATTTCCGCATTTCCCTAAAGTTGGAACATATTTGAGTGAACATGCGTTCAGTCTAGAAGCTTCTCAGCTTACCTTCGTACCACAGATAAATCGATTAGCTAACAGAAAATTGCGCACAAAATAAGTCATATTGTAGATATGTGTTTCGTTGAGGAACTTAAGTTCCGTGCATTACAATAATTAAGCAGTGTAGTGTAGTTAAATAAAACTTTACATCCAAAACACTTGACATGCCTTAGAAGTCACTCATACGCCCTGTATATCCGTAAATTTCAAGTTGCAGATTAATACACAGAAGTCACTCATACGCCCTGTAGGCTTATAATAATTCAAGTAGCAGTGTAATATACATATATAGATACATACATACATACACATCAAGCAGTAGGCGTTTATTGGTCTGCACGTGCCCTTATTTAAATATTTATCTAATCTCATTTCGTTGTCAAGTGATGTCGCAAAGTTTTCGAAAAACTTACTCGCCCAGCAAATTCGCTTAACTCGAAGTGAAAGCAAATTGTAACATATAAGGTGGGATGGATATATTCAAGCACTTACTAAATTTCGACTAGACTTTTCCCGCTTGTGCCCTTTATTCGCTTTCGACACAAATTATATGGTAAATTAAAAAGGAAATATTTCATTTCATTTATGAACAGATTTAAATTAAGATTGAGGTCGATGTTGGGGCTAGGAGTGCGATTGGGATTAAGATTAGGATTATGATTACGATTAATATTAAAATTAAGAATAAGATTAAGACTTAGACAAAGATTAACATGAAGATTAAGATTTAGATTAATATTAAGTTTAAGATTAATATAAAGATTAAGATTAGAATTAAGGTAAGGATTATTATTAAGTTTAAGATTAAGCTTAAGAATAAGATTTCTTACTAAGATTATGATTTAGATTAAGACTAGGGTTAAGACTAGGATAAAGATTAAGGTTAAGACTAAGATTAAAAATAGGATTAATATTCAGATTAGGATTAAGATTAAGATCAGGAATAATATTTTGTTTTAGATAAAGATAAAGGTTTAGGTTAAGACTAGGATTAAGATTAGGATTAAGACTAGGATTAAGATTAAAATTAACAAAAGGATTAAGATTAAGAATAGGATTAAGATTAAGGTTAGGATTAATTAAGATTAAGATTAAGATTAAGATCAAGATTAAGATTAAGATTAAGATTAAGATTAAGATTAAGATTAAGATTAAGATTAAGATTAGGACCAAGATCAAGATTAAGATTAAGATTAAGATTATGATCAAGATTAAGAATAAAATTGCGGTAAAAATTAATATAAGAATAAGTTTGAATTTAAGAAAAAATATATTGTCAGTTAGCCAAATGGGTAATACTATAAAGTTTTACTGCAGTCACTCGCGCGATCAAGTTTAAATAGCACTGGAACAGCTGCGCTTGATTGTAGTTGCCTTAACAAAAGAAGTAGTGGAAGAAAGCAACAAGAATTCACAAGGCAAACTTAGCACAGTGCGTAGGCAGCTGGCTGAGTCAGTGGGATCGTCGATTCGAATCCTATTGAAAGAAGTCTGATGAGGAAATGTGGTGATTTCCGAAATAGCTATCATTTCCAATTTTTTTTTCAAATTATTGTTGCTTTACGACAATAAGTTTTTCATTAAAAACGGCCTCAAGCTCAATAAAAATTATTGGATATAATTGTTCTAAGGCCATAAAATAGCAAAAACAAATTTTTGTTTGAGTAATATTGTATGTGCAATGGTTTGGTTTTCATCAGCATACAAATGAGTTTGCCTTTTATGTAAACATTGTAACTCCTTTAGTTAGAGAGGCTCCTTAGCTCCTTGAAGGAACTCCTTAGCTAGTGAGCGCACATCAAGAGACACGCACACACGCAGCCACGTGAAGATATTGTCGTGTAATCGCTCTATGTGGCTAAGACTTCCTTACAAGACAGCTGAGTATCATATGAGTACTCATATTACCATTATCGCTAATTACAAAAGTGCTTATCAAAGTCCTCATTTACGTTCAGGCCATGGGAAAAAATTGAGTACTTTCCCCAGTACTAATTTCTGACATACTACAAAAACAAAAGTGAAAATGTGTTAGAATTTTTTCCTAAAGTGCTCAGCAATGTCTTGTAGGGTTAGCTAGTCTTTTACTTTATATACATAAGTATACATACACATTCATAACTATTACTCAATGTAGTTGCCTGCTTAAGCAATGCTTTTGTTTTTGTTCTTACATCTTCGTCAACATTCCTGCTTGGCTTGAAGTAAATTTTAAGTTTCGCATTCCTTTGCTACACCACCAACTTTCGCCCTCATTTTGCATATCTTTGATGTTCTCAAAGTTTTGTCATCGCACATTTTTTCATTTGCCACATTTTGTGGCAACTTGTTCGCTCCTGCTTGCCGTACTCTGGTTAGTCTTTTTAGCAACACAGCACCGATTCTGGCATTATCTTCTATCTTCGTGCGACATATTCACTTTCGTTGAAAATGATTTTTGTCTTTGCTAGCGCAGAAGCAGCAAAAATGTCATTGAAAACTTTAAAAATTACGAGTATTTCGGCGGCCGTCTTGTGTACCATGCTCATATATTCGTACTGGCTGCTAACACCCGTTACAATCGTTGTCAACATACACACACACACACACACACACACACACACACACACGAATAAACATACTTGTGCAGACATACACCCATTGTGTTGTACCAAGTAACTCTAACCCGATGCACACTTGAAGTTTTGTCTTCGAAACTTCCGCCTTAATTTGTAGAACTTTTGTCGTGGACAGACGCGTGCAGTCACCTACATTCCAAAAGTCAATATCTGTTCGTTCAAGCAAGCGCAGCACTTTTTCTCCTCTCTCTTCCTTCGTCCACACTCGCTTGCTTCTCTGAGGGAATTCGTGCATATTTTTTACGTAGATACTTGGCGTAGATTCTTCAACAACTTTGAACCCAATTCGGATCTAAAACTTCCCAAACGGCTGGCACACCCGCTTGCTGCAAGCAGTTCTAGCACGCGCATATATGTAGGTATTGACAAATGGTAAATGAAAGTTGGTTCTAGCGCTGGACAGCAGGCGTGAATGGCATGCGCGCTAGTTGAAGTAACGTGGATACACAACCCATCCCATTCACTGTACTTGTGATATACATATTTATGTAGTTAAAGTTTAATGTGTTCCAGCAAGTACCTGCGAACAATTCGCTTCCGTTTACTTGCTTCCTTTTCTCGCTGAAAAGTTATGTTCGCACAAGTTTTGCAGTTCGTTTTTGCATTTTCTCAAACATCCATACAAAATATATGTATATGTATGTTCGCGTCCAATATGCCAGCGCTTACATGTTTATGGCTGCCCTGCGCATCGTGATATGCATCTGTCTAATGGCGAATGCAAAACGACACCTGCAAGTAGTGTAATCGGCGCAGCAACACCTAAACTTAATGCATATCTAAACTCATTAATTTAGCACCGGAAAGTTTTTACACAAATTAAATTACCCTAATCGGCAGAAATGATTTCTTAAGCTAATTCGCTTGCTTGATTTAGCTAAAGTTTTCTAATGGGGGAACAAAAAGAGGACGACAGACAAAGGTAAAGTAACCTTAAGCAGATGGGTTGTGGAAATCAAAGCAAGAATTCCTATATTCCAGCTTAACAGAGACATGCTCTAAGGAACAATCTTCGAGAAAAGCACCAATAGCGAAGTAGGTAGATAGTAGAAGGGCTGAAATCTGAAAATTCAGCAGAACACACTTCGCGTCTGCTTCCAAGGGGCACTACTACTATTATTATTAGGGTATACTAGCTCAGCGAACTAACTGGATATCTTGTGTTACCAATTAAGAAGCCCCTCCAACCCTAATGTACGTACAGACAGCAAGAAACGACGAGCGGAGAGTAGCCGTTTCAAGCAAAGCGAGGCTTTTAAATTGATTCAGCTATCTGAGAGTATTCATAAAGCAAGTTTTTTCAAAAGTGTTTTGCAGCTGATAGCAGAGAATAGCTTGATTTTGATTTTCCTTCTTGATTTTTCCCGCTTCATGACTTTGCTGCGAACAAAAAAGATAGTTCCTGCATTTCGCCTGAAACCCATAATAAGGAAATCTTGTTACGGATTATTTATTGAGTAAAATTGTGCATTTGTCTTCTAGCCTCACCGCCACCCTACATGGTCCAAGTCTGTCTGATATGGTGTTTATAGTGGCAATGTGCTCATGCACGAAGTAATGCGAAAATGATGCCGGCAAACCTTGGTCATATGAAATTAGTTATTTCACAAGATTCTTTTTAACTTTGAGAACACATTATAAAACTTGAGACTGGAAAAGAGAAAATTCCGTTGTTCTTTACCTCGATTTTTTTTTTGAGTGCTTTAAGTATACAAGTGTTACAGGGCAATTCCGGCTAAGAAAGTAAAAAGTATTTCTTAAAAGACAAATGAAAGACATATGGCAATATAGTTCGAAAAACTTTTGTTATTCTGGCGCAAAAGTTTTAGAATAAAGCTCTCTCGCCCACCACTCGTGGTGAAAAGCTATTTTGAGAGAAAGCGTGACATTCAAGAGATCGGAGTTCGTGTCTCGACCAGCGGACATTTTTTATTTTTATTAAATTTAATTTTTTTTATTCATAAATTTTTTAGATTTGATTGTTTTAAAAACTAAAAAATACATATGATTTAAATTTATTTTTTTTCTTTCTTAGTTTAAATTTCTTTGAATGTTCAGATATCACTGATTCAAACGGAAGAATATATTTTTTTAATTTTATTTACTTCTTAGAAACTTAATTTATTTTTTTCTCACCCTTGATTTATAGTTTATTGTTTAAAAAAGACAATTATTTTTTTAAATTTAATTTAATTTATAGAGACTTATTTTATTTAATTTTTCTTTTTTGTTATATAATTTGCTTTAATTTTCTTTCCATTTTTAGATTTTATTGTTTTAAAAAGAAAAATATATTTATTTATTTCAGTTACTATTTAGAATCCTCTTTTATTTTATTTTTTTTCTTGAGTTAAATTTTATTTTAGTTTTTAGATTTTCCTCAAAACAATTTTTTTTTCAATATTTAATTTTTAAGTACTATTTTCTTATATTTTCATTTATTTATTTTTTTGCTTTTTCTAAATTAGTTTTTAGATTTCATTGTTTTAAAAAGAAAAAAATTCCTTTAATTTCATTTAATGAAAAAAAAATGTATTTTTTGTTATATTTTTTTATTAACTTTTCCTTTATTTGTTACTTCTCATTTTTCAAAGAAAAAATGTATATATGAAGGGATTAGAATCAAAAGGACCTAAGTAGATCTGAGTTTTTTTTTAGATAATTAAGGTTAAAGTTGACAACTTATTGTAAATTCTGGGTAAATGCATTTGAAATGACTCTTGCCTGAATGGATGCAGGTTAATTAACTAATTCAAAGAATGTTTACTCTTTGTCACTAAATAAACACTATATTTAACTATAGAAACATGGGTTGGACTCTTATGATTCTAACCTCTTCATATGTTCTTTTAGTTTAATTTTTTACTAAATGGCGAACAGCATATCGCTAAGTATGCCGTGTTAGCATATCTTTCAATTAGTCCTTCTAAAGTGAGTAAGGAGCGTTCAAGATACTAGTTGCAAAAATTGACAATTGTCTTTCGAAGGACTTTTGTCTTGCCCTGTTAGCGCAGTTGGCTATCCTATGGTCAAAGATTTCACTGACAAGTGATAAATTTAGCACAGAGTTATGTACCTACAACACTTTGTTAAAAACTCTAAAGCTTGTCTAAGGAACTCCAGCGAACAAAGCATTTAATTCTATTATAGTTTTATCACTACTGCTTTTCTCCTTCATCCTCGTAGTATCACTTGCAGTCCAATTTATTTTAAAGTTTTAATTTTTATTTGCCTCTACTTCGTCAATTTCTCTTCGGTTAGCGCACAAATTATCTATCATTGCTGGCAAACTCCCACACACTTGTGCCCTGAGTCGCCTGGACTATCACTCACTTCAACTATTCAGTTAAAGGAGGTAAACAACTATCCACTTTGATTGTGCATTTGTCAGCTTTGCGCAGGATAAAAGTAAAAAAAAAAGTGCAATCGCACCAAAAACCAAAAGAATGCAACGCATCCATTAAAGCTTCAAGATATAATGAGGAGGACACTTAGGATGTGAACAAAAAATAAAACAAATATGCCAGCGCAGCTGGAAAAAGTTCATCGCTCACTTGATGCACTTGTGGCCGAACGCTTTTTTCGCATGCTTGCTCGACGTTTTTTTTTTTTTCGCAGGTAACGGCCAGGCACTTATCTCGTAGTCCTTGTAGCGCTAGCGCTGGGGTCGTCACAGGTCTTGGTCAAGCGAATGCTGTTCGCACGTGCGTGGCGGTGCGATGGGTTGCAGTGATATAGTGGCTGCCTGCATGAACAAGTGAAAAACGCATAAAAGTTTCAAGCGCGTCCAAAAGTTTCGCATTTTTCATTTCAAGGTGAATTTTAAGCGCTGCAGCAGCCGCTATTCAACTTTTACAGCTGTTAGCTGCTCATGCATTTGCGCTGTGGTGGCGGTAATGTTGGCAGCTTTGCCTTGTTGTTACTGGCGTTGTTTTTTTTAGCTTTGCCTTGTCGTGGAAAAGTTGCATTAAGGATTTATACGAGGTAAGTGGATTAAAGTTTTCGGCCATGAGTTTGAAGTTGGCGAAATGGCAGCTTAAGTCGGCGAGGCGAGGTGTTCAGGAGGCGCTTAGCGAGGAATGTAGTGGTATTGAAATGAATAACAGAGCGACCACGGCTGTGGGGGTGAATGCGCTCTCTTTCAAGAGCTATGTAAATATGTATATAGGAAATGGGATTCACTTTCAAAGAGAGATTTGGAGTGTGACTCAGTGGCGGAAAATAGAAGCACTACAAAAGGCATCATACATTTACGATGGAAACATTATGACCGCCCTCAGTAATCGATAAATTTGTTCGATAATGTTGACGATTTTGTTATAGGAGTTTATCGATATTATATCGATTGTTTTATACGATATTCTGAAAAAATATGAACCAAAAATATTACCAGGTCCTCAGTTATCGATAAATTTTTTGATTTTGTTATCGCTATTGTTATAGATTTTTCAAATTCGCAATCGATTTGTCCGATTCTAATTTTTATAAAAAAATTCCAATCTAGATTTCAGTATCGATCAATGTTTGCATATTTTTAGAGAAAGGGGTTTTTGTCGATTGTTTATATCCGTTGGTAATTCTATCTACAGATTTATCAGCATTTCTCTTGTCTACATTTTTAAAGTGTTTAAATATTCGAATATTATTCACATTAATCGATTTTATTGCGATTAGTCAATGATTACTATCGGCTGTTTTATATTTTTTTCCAACAGTCATTACTGGCCGTTTAATATTTTAGGAAGAAACAAACAAAATATTTCCTATAGTTAGTTAATTTAATCGATACTGCTTTTGAATTTTTAGATTACTATCGATATTTTTTTTGAGACAAATTTATCAACATCGCTATCGACATAGTATTAGTCAATAATTTTTATTTTTTTTTTCAATTTGCTGATATTATTTGTGGTACATATAGATTTTGTCATCGATATCAATGTTTTATCAATAATTTTTTTTTTTTGTAAACATAGTTATAATTATTTAGCTATTACTCGCGAAATTTCATTTAGACTTTTACTGAAATTTATAAGTTTTTTAATTAAAGATTTATGAAAAAAGGTATATTCGATTTTTGTATTTTTTAATAAATAACTAATTTTTTGATGTCCTCTACGAATGTTGTTTTTTGATTTGTTATCGATTTGTAGCGATATATTTTATGGCATATTGTAATGCTGTGCAAATACAAACAAAACGGCTTCAAATTATCGATAAAAATTTTCGATCAATATATATTTTTAAGTAAATGTTAAAATTTTCAAAGATGATAATCACGACTTTTTTTGATTTTTCATGGATATATTTTATGGTGAAGTGTAAAGTAGTATGCTGTAAAAATACAGAAAAAAAAAACACTTTAAATTATCGAGACAATTTTTCTATCAATAATTATTTTAAATCAACTGTTTTAGTTTTCGATGTTATTAATAATATTTGACCTGGTCTACGGAAAGGGGGCTTAGGTGTCAAAAAATCAATTTTCACTTTTTGGTTGATTCGGATGGAAGATGAGATGCTTTTTCACGTGGTGAAAAGCAGAAAATCCTAACTTGCTTAGAAGTGTACTAAAAATGTTTAGAAGTGTACTAAAAATGTAGAGAAAGAAGACACTAGCAACTTACACGATGAACTATAATAATATTCCGACCAACAACAACACTTACTGGACCAACAACAACACTTACTGGACGTCCGGCGCGGAGAACAATTAACGAGATAATGAGAAACTGACGAAACGAGTTGCTTACTTTTAACAGCTTTTTCACAGAAAACTAGTTTTCGCACGTAAGCTCCCTTTTCGTAGACCAGGTCACATATAATATAATATTTTTTTGTGATTTATTATCGATTCAGATCGACATATTTTATGGTATATTTGAAATGTTGTGCCAAAGTAATTTAAATTATCGATAATTAATTCAAACTTTTTTTTCAAATATTTATAATTTTTTGTTGTTTATATAATTTTTTTTCCTTATAATTCATCGGAAATATTTTGCCTTTTGTAAATTTATTTATATTCTTTTCGATAAATTAATCGATAATGCTATCGATGATGCTTCGAAATATCCACAAACATTTTCGATCAATAAATATTTTTAATTGTTTTATTTTTCTATGTTATTAATGCATGTTTTATTTTTTGATTTGTTATCCTTTTGTATCGATATATTTTATGGAGGATATTGAATGTTGTTCTTGATTTGCAACCATTTTGTATCGATATATTATATAGAAGATTTTAAATGTACAAATACAGAAAGGAACATGTATTATCGACATCATGAACGAAATCTTTCCGTATAGCGCCAACAAATCTATATTGCAAAATTTTTACTAGAAACGTTCTATCGCATACAAAAAAAAAACATATGAAAAAATTTCACTTAACGCAATAAACTAAATATTTTTGCTCGCATTCTATAAACAAACTACCAAATAGTTACTTCAAGTTGAATGCTTACGCACTTGAAATGCTGAATAATGAAATTTCGCTAGCCGATCCATCCAGCTTTCTGAGTCTAACTACAACTTTAGCACTTTAGGGCTGCTGGCTGCTCATTTTCTGAAAGTTGCAATGAAATTTTTGTGGTTTGACTTGAGTGCGCAGCCTTTTTATTTGCTTTTGTTTTTGTTATTTAGCCACTCGAACTAAGTTTGAAGTTACTGGCACAGAAAAGAAAAACATTCCATAAACTGATGGTGGCTGTTAAGCGAAAGGAAAAGTAATAAAATTTGAGGGATAGTAAACAGTAAGGAAATTGGAGTAAGGCGAGGATGTTATTACAGGGGGGGAGGGAGCTTGGATGGCGGCGAAAGGAGGGTTAAAAAGAAATCTACTTTAAATTGCAATGGAATTTTTTAACCAAATATGTATTTAGCCTTGAATGTGGACTATGGACGCTAATTTAGTGAAATTGCTATGTAAATGATATTAGTGGCAAAGAGCAAGCTGCTCATTAACATGTGGCCCTTGATTTTTATAAAGCTTACGATGGGTGGAGGTCGAAGGTCAAGCAATTCATTGCTCGTACTTTATTAGGTTAAGAAGGGCGCCTTTGAATTAAAAAAAAAAAAACGAAAGGTTTGAAATATTAACAATAAAAAAAGTCTAGAGTAATGTTTAAATTTCTAATATCTTCTAAATTGTAGAATTAAATAGAGAATAAGAAACAACTATGGTAGATGCTAAACACTTTCGAGCGCCTAAAAGTATTCTAATGTAATTTAAACTTGCAATTACTAACTTTTTCGTTTCTTAGGTAATGATGCACTCTCCAAACGACTTATGAAGTTATATGTTGAACTCTGAAGAAGAAGCTAGAAAGAGCATGTTGAATCTTCAAAGAAGCATACGAGTAACTTCTAAAACCACTCTATTTGAAATTACATGGCTATTTCTCCACATACCTAAAGTAAAATATATGTATATGTATATATTTAAGCTTTCACTTTACTCCTAAAGCCTGCGTCATGGACGGAACGGGGTAGGAGTGTTTTGGGATTACTTAGGATGACCGAATAACCGAGGGAGCAGGTCAAGCGATGGTTAGTGTCCCCTCGAGTAAGCTTGAATTCTTCTTCTGCTCTAATCCAGATCTTCACGGAACACAAGTTTATGGAGTTGGTGACATTCTATCGTTAAATACCGCCCAAGGCCTCTCCGAACACTGTCGTGTCTAAGGATTGCTTAATTTATGGTGTGCTCTTATCAGTTGTTAGTTTGTGTTCAACCGAAAAATGCCTGCTTACTCTATACTCACCGGAAAAGAGCTTTGACGAACTTTTTGACTTTGACATTAGAGCGCATTCTGAGATAAGCTTTCAGACTTTCGAAGATACGGGACTTTTCATTGAAGTATTTTTTCGGAACCATTTGGGACTCTTCGCTTTTTTTTGATAATTTATGGGATTCTTTTGGTATTTTACGGGGCACTTAGTATATTATTTTTCTGTATCTTTGGGCCCTTTTCAAAATTTTTATGGAATTTATACGATTTGTTTCGAGACGTTGCGGGATCCCCCGCCTTTTATAGATATTTCCTAGGAACTTTTTGCTTTTTTTCGGGACTTTGATCTCGAAGCTATCAGCCGTTCACCGTTTGGAGCTCCTCGCCTTTTACTAATCGTTTTTTTTTTTTGGGAATTTTCGGTAATGTACGGTCTTTTTTGAAAAACTTTCCAGAATTTTTAAGATTTTTTCGAGACTTTTCGGTTTTCCGAATTTTTTCTTCCTTTAGATTTTCCTCAAGACTTTTGGTTTTATTTTTTGATAACTTGTGTTGTTTTATAGGATTTTTAGGGACTTTACACGGAATTTATTTTGTTTAACTGCTGCGTTTCGTTGTTTCTAGATACTTTCTTGATCTATTCAGGACTTTTTCGGGATTCATTTTTTATCGGAATTATCTAGTTTTTTATTCTGTTTTTTGGGACTCTCTAAATTTTTCTTGTCTTTCAAATAGTACAGTTTTACTTTAACTTTACTTTCAGCAACTTTAAAAGCAACATAGCGTATACAATTGCCGCGCGGCTTGTAGCGATGGGATAGCCTGACAAGGTAACCGTGACACCGTGAGCGAGTTACTTGAGAATCGGTTCAAAACCTTAGAGACCGAGCTATACTTATACGAAATTTGGAAATCTGATTAAAATGAAAGTTTGACATTGTAAAATTCATTTTATAACTGGTCCTTTTATACTCCCGAAAATACATATGTGCCTAATCAATATGGGCAAAACAGAAGTTTCTGAATGCACACATATATGGTGACTCCAACAAAACACATCCTTGGCATGTAATCGAAAGCAGCAAGAGCGGCGCATTATCAAAAGTTCGATAGGCATGTTTACTAAGGATAAAATGGCCAAAACATGCTGAGCAGTCAAACGAAATTTCGAAAATAAGCTGCTTTGTATTTAGAGAATGTATTCATAGCAAAAAAAAAAAAATGAGTCCTAAATGCAGGTACTGAGGCAGTACTAAACTGGCCTCAGGGTGGGCGATGATTCCTTACTAGGGAAACATTTTACTTCTGTGACGACAGCTCTTGTGATGCATTTGGAACTGTATGCATACGTTCCCGCAAAAAAACATATATATACATACGTATGATCACAGTTTCCGTTTCAAAATGTTCTTTGGAGCTTCGCGGCGATGAAGGACGACGTAAAGGTGTGCACAAAACGCCGTTGGAGTTATGGTACATTGCTTCATATAGGCTTTCTTACTTAAGGATCACTGAAACATCATTCATTAGGAATATGTCAGGCGCCTACTGGAGGTGTCTTTATTAGTTTAGTAGGTAGAAAAATATCATCTTCAGGTCCATTTCAGGCTGCAAACTAATCTAAATCTTATACCTCTAGTATAGTTGAAATTGTAGCACAATAAATCACCAAATACCTATTATCCTTTAAACGCGACGATTCTACTAATAAATTGCCTTCTAACCCCGAGTGACTTATAACTGGGTGTCCTAGAAGAAAGCCGCAAGATAGAAAGGTTAATTTAAGGGTTTAAGTTTATATGAGATCTCCATTCCTGCTTACTATACCTATACCTAGCTGTCACTGTATAGTCTCACAAGAAGGTTGTCCGAATGCACTCAAAGATCAAGTTCTGTTAGGGTAGATCCTGGTTGAGGAAATTTTTGTAACCTATAGCATTGTTGGGCTCTTAGTGGACTCTTTAAACAGCTCTTAACAACTAAAATAACCTAATCACAACGGGATGTTGTACGAACTGAAATAAAGTGACCTCATTACTAGCTGTGTATGGATCCTTGAAAAATTGCTTTATTGTTTTCAAGAGGTACATATGTGAAAAACAGGACAATAAAAGAGAAAAATATATTGAAGGATTACTTCAGCAATATTTTCTTTTGATTAATAGTTTTTCCTCGTTATTTTTTTACTTTTTTTTGCCACAAAAAATTACCTCCGTAATTCCCGTGTTGCATGTGCAAAACACATAAAACTTGATATACGACCAATTCCACAACAGGACACACATATACACATACCTATACCCAAAGAGATCTTAGCACTCACTCGTTGCAGCTTAAAAACTATTTTATTGCTTATTTCTTAAAAGAAAAACACAAAATAAATAACAACGAAAATTTACAACAGCGCCACCACTTTGGCACTTTACCATTTTCGGGTTTTTACATAGCACGTTTCACATTTTAATATTTATGCGGCTTAAGTTGCTGGGCGAAAAGAGTTAAGCGCTATAAAAGTTGGCTTTCATGCCACATACCTACTTAACGACAACAATTCGCAGTATGGCCATGATGTGTAAGAGATGCACAATTTTACGCCCTTATTGCTGGCACTCATAATTCTGGGCCACTAAAATATTCTTAGAGAACTTAAGCGTTTAAGTCGCACCGTTGAGAAATTGAAGAACTGGCATCGCTTGCAATTTCTCGCCAAAACAACTTTCCATTCAGTCGTTTAATTTGGTTTTTTTTTTTTGTTTTTGGTCGTTGCATACAAGAAATGGTAAATTGCAACTTATTGCCAACAAGCCCATAAATTAGCACCCGAATTGTAGAAGTACTGTGTGAATAGGAGTAAAAATTGCTTGACAACATGAAAATACAATTTGTGCGCCTAAAAGTGCACAACACAGAGCAACAATACAGAAAAAAATGATAGCGCACCAAAATGTGTGAGTGTTGTTTAAAATGAGTATGTATACTATTGGCTACAGTTGAGTTAGTGCTAGGACAAGCAGGACAGACGGTGCACTGTGGGACTTCGGCTGAAGGTTTAAAGCAAACCGATGTCGTCCATATTTTTAGGGTTCACATACGGCATACTTATCGGTTCGATTTTAATAGCATTTTAAGGCGTTTTTAAGGTTAGGTTTGTATGGGAGGTACATATGCTTTAAAAGAAATGGATCGCTCGAATTTTTTTCTAGATTTCATTTTTTTCCTTGATTTCGTTTTTTTCTTGATTTATATGTATAAATATTGCATACGGAGACTTGAGGTTCTACGTCGACTCCTTCTAATATTTCCAAAAAATGTATGTATGTTTGCGTTATGATTTCTATTAATTAATTAATGGTATGTAGAAAAATCTTCAGTGTTAATGTTCTAAGTTCTTTCGTATCTTGCAAATCTTCGGCAGTTTGAATTAATTCCGCACACACCCCACTGTGCGTCGCCTTGTTGGACACATAAAACTTGGCAGACAAACAGCTGGAACGAAGTGTGTAAAAGTGTAAGCCAGCGAGCAAAAGCACTGAGAGCGAGATAGGAGACGTATACAAGTTGATTGCGCAAAAAAGTAGATTACACAAGTGGACAGTCAACAGGAACTAAGTGTAGCGAATGGAAGAGTGCGCTCTAAATTGCTTTGTAAAATACGGCGTTGAATTTGATGGTTTTAATTGCATTTTGTGGTGATGCTGATAAATATTTGCAGTGACAGGCGAAAGGAAAAAAGTGTGAAGAGCGTACGTCTGCTGCGCAGAGAGATAATGGAGAAAATACCAAATAATTACAGTTAGCTGCACACATGTGAGGAAGTGCTCTTTTTTCGGATTTCATTTTCGAGCGCAAGTGTGAAGTATGTATGTATATGCCTTTAGGCGTGTGCTTGGATTCGAAAAGTATAAAGGATAATACTAAGACTGGGAGAAGGTGGTTCCCTGTACCTTCTCCGTTATAGAAGGAGCTTTCGACAACAATTTGCATGTGGCGGTATGAAAGGCGTAGGTTGGTACAAAGGCCACTACATTCTTAGTAGGGTAGTACTATCACCCCTACTTTGTAGATATACTCCAGCAAACGCTATCAGGCAATGGAACCACATAGTCATTATAGCAAAACGAATGATATAATCTAGAGGGCACTAAATATAAGGAAAACATGTTTTATGGATAAATGTCCTATCATTGAGCCAGCAAAAATGGCCATTGTCCCATTCACGAGGAGAAGAAAGTTGTAGAATGTAGATATAGGTTAGATTAGGCTAGTGTGGCTGCCACGGGCAGAGCGTAGAGCACACGTGGGCTGGAAGAGCCCGTTGTGATACTACTGGCCGAAGCCCCTTGTATCTTTCCCTCGAAAACTCTTTCTCGTCTCTGTAACTGTGACAAAAATCGTTGGTGGGGTATCCTAACCTTTTTCCGGGTGTGCCCATCAGGCAGTGTCCGGTGATTACCCCGACTACTAACCTGAGAGAGGAGCGGGCCAGCCGAGTAAGAGCTATGGATCGGTTTACATCAATCTTTGGCCAAATTTGCTGGTAGTATAGCAGGTGGTTTCCACAGCCCACCTAGTATTTACCTCCCGAATGGGTTCGGCCTTTAGTCTGTGTTTGCAGGAGGCTAGAGGTATGCCTGTATTCTGAGCAGAATTGACTTCAGACTTTTCCGTCCCAATCCGTGGCAGCTCGTCGGATAGGCAGTTGCCAGAAATTTCCCTATGTCCAGGGACCCATACAACAGTCAAAGAGCCTTTTCGTGCCAGCAGGTTGAGGGTCTTCCTGCATTCTATGCCTACGTTGGTCGTTCTTCCGTTAGATTTTTTTTCTTTTCTTAAGCTTGGAACCATCTGTATATATGGGCGCAGTCCATGGGCTGAAGTCTGTAGCCGCTTCCCATTCGTTCTTTTCTGGGTTTCTTGTCGATAATTTGTTGTCTAAACAGCGTAGAGGAGTGGTATAATCTAACTGTCGTAGATTATCCGGTAGAGTTTCAAATAATTTTGCGTGTCCGAATCTCAGGTCTCTCCACGGCTCGATGGTATTTAATCTGTCCGCACTGCAGCCGGCCGGAAATTTGCCGTAGATATCCAAAGGTGGAAGGTTTAACATTACTTCTAGGGATTTTGTGTGAAGTGGCTAGTGTTCCTGGGACGAGCCTCGCAGCCGTCCTCTGCACTCCTTCCACCTTGGCTCTGGACAAAGTGTTGCTTAGCGCAGGCCACCATACGGCGACCCCGTAGAATCGTATGGTGCCCTTTATGCTTACAAGTAGGGTGTTCACTGTTACATTCCAGAGTAGAGAGGAGAGAACGCCCCCTTGGGAAGTGTCTCTGGTCATATACTTTGTACTGGAACCACACCCGATTTCTGATAGAATATTTCTGTTATCGAGAAGAAGCCCAACAAACTCCACCAGATCCCGCTGCAATCCGTCATTAGAAGGGAGTTAGAAACAGACTTCGGGTAGACATTGCTGAAAGCACCCTCGATATCGAGAAAAAATCCGAGTGTGTATTCCTTTATGGCCAATCCTTTTCCAAATGTCAATATGATTTCGTAAAGTGCGGTCTCCACAGATTTACCCTTGGAATATGCATGATGATTCGAAGAGAGGTTCTCAGTTTTTATATTCCATCGAATATATTCGTCGATGAGCCTGAACTGAGACTTATAGGCTTGAAATCTTTCAGTTTCACATGAGTGGCATTGCTTCCTTTTGGTAGGAATAGAGCTTTTGCCTTTGTCCACTGATGGTAATGGTCATAGTCGTAGTAATAGTCATAGTCACAGTCATAGCCATAGTCAAAACCACATCCATAGTCATAGTGATAGTGACAGCCATAGTCATAGTCCTAATCATAGTCATAGTTATAGACATAGTAATAGTCTTAGTCATAGTCATAATCACCGTTACAGTCAAAGATATAATCATTAGTCATATTCATAGTCTTAGTCATTGCTCATTTTCTCTAGGATATATATTTTCGATTAGTGATTTGTTCAAAACTAGTTAACGGCCTAGTACCGAACTACTTCCCATTATTTTTTTCCGCTTAGAAATAATTCTACCCCTTTCATTTTACGTTTTTGGTTCGTCTAAGCCCCTAATATTTCCTAAGTAGTCCATTTAGAGATAGATACACCTTAAAGCTCACGTCACATAAATATTTCCTGTTAGCGTACAGATGTACATATGTGTTACTAATGCACGCGTTCATATGTGAAAATTGCTATGTTGCAAGTTGCAACACGGTAAAGCTGCTGCTTTAAATTTTAATTTTCCTGATTGACGTTGGACATGGCGCGGCAGCGGTACCAACTAGCGGCTTAGGACATAGCTTTAGCGCGAAAACGGAAACGGAAATAGTAGGAATTTCACAGCAGTGGCAGCAAAGCAACCGCAAAGAATATCATGCAAAAAAACAAGCCTTTTATAAAAGTTTGTATGAGTGACCGAAAAACCGCGCGAAAAGTACACACACATACACAAACGTCAAATATTCAGGCATTAGCAGCGCTGTTCTCTGCCACGAGTACAAAAATGTTCAACAGCAGTTACAGTAAAAAAACAAAAAAAAAAATGCATTGCTAAGTACGTGTGTGCGAGTGTGAATGAATGAAAGTTTATGTGTGCCGAGAGAGATAAGTGGAATGCTTTCTTTGCTTTGCAGTCGACGAATTTAAGGCCGCTTTGGAATGCAACATTTTGAGGTCTGCGGACATACTATACATACGTACTTATGTAAGTTTGCACATACCCTGACGGAAGCTAGGTATTTTTTTTTTTTAATCAACTAATTGAAAGACTACTTTAAAACAAATGCAATGAGTAAATGTTTCGAATTTTGATAGTCTTTTTACTCAAAGAAGTAACTAGTCTCCCGGAAGTATGAAAAAGCATCTGTGAAGTGCAGAATGCAAGCGTATTCAAAAGAAACATACTGACTTTGAAGTTGTTTAAACCAAATGAATTTTAAAGTAGTTCTAGGACATCGCCATTTTAAATAAATGTGTTCGTTGCCTGTAAAATAATGAGAATTTCAATAAGTTATCACTGAAAATAAAGTAGTTTATAAATGACTTTGAAACCAATTAAATTTCCGGCAGGGTATGTACAAGTATGTGTATGTATGTACGAGTAGCAGGCATTTGGCGCCGCATAGTAAGTAATTTATGCCACACTGTGGCGTTTAAGTGCAACACATGCCTATCTTTGGGACAACCGAAGACATTTACAAGCGCTAATGCATGTGGATTCGTGTGTGGATAGGTGTGTTTTTGTGTGTGCAAATGCTTATTTATATGACTATGGACACCCTTAAATGTTTCCTATTTAGTGCATTTATAAGTATGCAGTATATTTACTAAAGTATATGTTTCATGTACATTGTATAAAAGTGGCGATAAATGCAAAAGCAGCGACAAACTACTCTAAGGACTATAAAATACATTTGCGACTGTTAGTATTCACTAGCCTGCAAAATGTTGAGTTGCACGATGGTAGCAAGAATTTTTTTAAGGTGATGAGGGTTGGAAAAGAATGCGACGACATGGATATTTAAAGTTTAGGGTAGACTTGAACTAAGCAAATTAGTGCGGTGGAAATCGAATCTCAAATGGTATGGTTTTTGAGTTCACTTATGTCACTTTATATTTACTTACTTAGTCATAGTTTTAGTCATAGTCACAATTGTAGTGATAGTCATATTCGTAGATATGATCATAACACCTTCATAGTGACTACTGACTAACAATAATTTATGATTCATGTGCAGGTATTAAGAACTAATCACAAATAACTTATGATTTACTACTTATAATTTGTGGCTGAGGCTTTTTGACCCACAGTTTTTGGCTTAGGAGTATAACTATGGCTATTACTATGACCATGACGTAGACTACTGTTGATTATGTCTTTGAATATTACTTTAACTTTGGTTATGACTTTGACTGTTACTATGACTAAGGTTATAGCTATGACCATGACTAAGACTATGACAATTACTATAACTAATTGTTAATTACTAGTCACGCTATGAGTTAGACTAGAACTACGATAATTATGACTATGATTTTGACTATAATTGTGCCTATGACCAGGACTTTGACTATGACTATGACTATGACTATGAATATGAATATGAATATGAGTTTGACTATAACTGTGACTGCGAATATGACCATGGATATGACTCTGGCCATGACTACGACTGTGATCACGTCTTCATTTTGGCATTTTCAGTATTTTTCGGTAACAACTAGATTTTTTCGGAATTTCAGTTGTGCGCTTTCGGGATTTTTTATGTTTAAGAGGATTTTTTGAGATTTATCGGCATTTTTTCAGTTTCTTTCAGGGTTTTTGCGTAGCCTTTTAAGATTCCCAAACAGAAAAATGATTATGCACAAACGAGGTATCGGAAGGCATACCTAGACATGATATGGAAGTGCTAACAGGTGACCTGTGAACGAGCATCGACGACTTTGAAGTCTCTTAGAGCATTCACAATGGCCCAACTTGCCTCCAAACGGAAGTTCTTATGAAATCTTCGTGCACGTCTTTTTAGCCTAACCTAACTGTGACCCATTTCAAGTGGCTCCTAGTCGACTCAACTTTGAACCATCACAGTATATGGGTGATGATTGATCAGTCTGTTTGTTGAAAGATTCTTCAACAGTAAAATTTTCTGTTTATAAACAATTAAATAAAAGTCGGTGTGTCGCCATTATCCGCATATTTTGACTAATTCGATTGTTCCCAACCATGTATCGCCAATAGGCTGAGGGATTTTATACAGTACGTAGTAGGTCAGATTAAGCTTGTTCGACTGCTTCACAAATATCATCCAATAGTTTCAAAGTACGATATTCGAAAACCGATAAAACCGAGAACATAGCGAATTGTAGCAGAGCACATTACAGGGGTTTGGCCGTTCCCACGACAGTCGAGTCTACGTAACCGAAATTTAAGCCATGTGCTCTCACTACAACAGGATTTCCCAAAACTCTGCGGGAAACTTTTGAGCTCTCAAAGTAAGAACAACAAAGACAGCAAGTTATAATTCGGAGGAAGACAATTAACTCAGCTTTAAGCTGATATTTAGGAACGCTATAAATTATATGACTTTAAATAGTCTCCATACCGACAGATATAAGCGCACTTTCCGTAAGTCTTTCAGCCAAAATATTTACCTCTCAAACCTTGACAATATTCCCCAGTGATATGTCTGATTATTACTGCTGTTTTCAAATATTTTTACTTTGGCGTATTTGTACCAATTCTACTCGTCTTCTTCTTGCCTGGCGCTGTAACCGCCTAGGCGCTTCTGACCAAGTCAAATACAACACGCCTATCGTTTCTTTTCTGTGGCAACTAGCGCCAGTTAGTAAGACCTACTGAAGTCAAGTCCTTCACCACCTGGTCTTTCCATCGCAGAGCAGACCTCCCTCTCCCTAAGCTCCTGGCATCACGATACGCGTTGTATGCTTTAACAGCTGAAGCTTTTGTGTCCATTTGTAAGACATGACCTTACCAATACCCACTTCTTCCCAAAAAACTCTAAAGCACACCGTCCAGTTCAAATGCCTGCATGTAGACCACAAAATTCAGTAGCTGCTGCTACGTTCATATGTATGCGGTCAGCCATTCTGGTCAAACCTGCAAGTGTTTCTTTTCGGCTTTTTGAGGTTTTCTGCCTTACCACCAAATTTTAACGCTTTTTGATTTAAAAAATAGCGGAATCCTTGTACTTGGGCACTTGAGCTATACAAAAGCATAGCAGAGTCGACCGCATACGTTATGTTACTGGCGCATTGCGTGTCAATGGGACTTTTATCACATGTGTACTTATGTACGTGTACGTACGGTGATGTATTTATTTATGTGGAAATTTTCGTATATCAGCATTTGTATGCCAGTGTGTCTGTTGCACACCATTATTTATGTCCTGCGGTGTTTTTTCTAGCTGCTCATCGGCTCTCAAGCTGTGAATTTCGTTGCGCTTTTTTTTTTGCTTCTGGGAATTCTTTGCTATGGTTTCTCTCAGTCATAGCTTTGCTGCGGAAATACTGTCGTAGCATCGGCAGTCGGTTAGCCAGCCATTGCCACAAAGAAATCTGTACCTAAAGCCAGTTTTTTCCCGACAATTTCAGCATTCAGGAGTTCTACGAAAATCTGTTAAGGCGAATATCCTTTGTCTGAGTTTCGTGAAAGCATTAAACAGAATTTTGTTGGCCAACAACTTTTGATATTTATTTTTCCCGTGTTATTTTTTTTAGGTTTTGCAAAGTTGTTTGTAACGATTGCTGGTGCGATTAACTTATGTAGCTTAGTAATTTTTTTAGTGATTTTTCGTGGAAATCACAGAAACCTTTTAAAGTGATCCATCAGAGTGGTGGTTTAACACAAAATGTTTAATAAACTGAACAAAATTTTTCTGTTTCATTGTTAGATTAGTTTAGGTTGAAGCGATTGCCCAGGGACACACTTGGACCATAAAGCGATTATCTTTTGTGATACCACGAAAGCCAAACTCAGACTATTTAATTAAGTCAACGAAACGCCGCGAAGTGGGTACGAAATTGTGAATCCGGCTAATTTAGATGTCAGGAAGTGCAAGCCAAAATGCTGTCATCTTATCCGCGCGAGGGCTCTACGGTCTAATAGAAAGTACTGAGATGATTCCACCTCATCATCTTTTTGACAGCTAAAAATTACTAAGGTAAAATATCCAATTTAACTACTTAAATACAAATCCCTTACCAATGGCGAGAGCGGAGGCTTTGCTCGCATGGGAAACTTCTTTTATCGCCCTCGGTCAGCACATAAAGCCAGAGTGACCTTGCAATTATGCATGTCGTAGTTTTAGTCCAGCACTCGCTGAGCTTACATTAGACGCATCAGTTTAAGAGTGAATCTTAGGAGCACAGCTGCTGAATATGCCATCAACACGCTTCTAGAGTGCCTTTCCTTGCCACCAGCATAGAGTTTGCCGCCTGCCTGACTTATGCTTATACTATGCTTACCCTAACTGATTTCAAACACTCTTCAGCGGCAAGTCTACCGCTTCCTTGGTGACAGCTATAGGAGGTGGGGGGCATGAACATAGTTTTGAACATCTCAACCAGTCCTGCCTTTAATCTTTCGATCCGTCCGAGAAAAAATTCACTGCTGCTTTCCTCCAGTAACACCGCCCTAGCCAATCCTCCCTTGAGGGAATGTATGTAGGTAGAGAAGGTGCTACTGGGAGCCATTTCGGAGGCTCATGAGTCTAACTGTTCTGCGAAGAAATCAAATCCCGCTATAACTTTAGTGTGTCCAACTTTCGAGCCAGTTAACAACCCGTTTTCTCTGAGCCTAAAGCCAGTTCGTGCTGCGACACTTCTGCTTACACCATCTACAGTCACAACGTTCAGCACCAGTGAAGGCGTGGTTCTTAATGCCCCTTTAATGCTGATTAGAGCGATCCGCTGTAGTCGCTCTTCTTGCTTAGCAAATGTAGCCTTCCTTAGTGAGTTCCACCAGACAGTGATTTCGTAAAACAAGATGGCTTAACTAAGGTTTCATAGAGCCAATAAATTCTTTTGGGCCAGTATAAGCCAACCGACGCATTTCTTCTGCCTTCCTCAACATTAGTCTTCCACGAAATTCTTAACCCTCTCGGAGACACCTCCGATCGAAGGAAGGGCTACATTAGGGATCTATCAGCTTCGTCTTTCCCGGCTTGACAACAAGGCCGCCATTGGCCGCCCACTTAGCGAGTTCAGGTTACCTTGAATCAGGTTAAAAAGGGTATTGTCCCTTAAGAATAATCACCACATCATCTGCATAGACGATCACCCGACAGACCAGTTTCTTCAGTTCCTCTAAAATATCGTTTACACCCGCGATCAAGAGCAGAAGAAGTAGAGTACCGACTTTCGGGGTACCCCTATTAACTCTATGTTCAGTGCAGGCCGTTCTCCAATTCGTCACGACAGTTCTCTTCCGAAGTAACTGTAATTGAGCCTTATTTTGTTGGTTACAACCCCCAGCTTATGAAGTGACTTCACTGTCCACTTTACCAATGTATGTAGGGCAGTATCCGAGTATAACGACTCTAGCAATAAGCATGTTGAGATTTCGAAAGACAGTCTCGTAAGACAGGCAACTATATACAACTGACTAAATTTTTATTATTTTTTGGGATATCTAAATTAGCAGCGCGTCATGTCACGATATACTTTTAGCTTAGCTATTAAATATTAATTTGTTTACAGTTGCCTGTGCCACTTGACATTTAAACACTCATACATGCATGGCCTATGTGAGTACGAAGCTATTTAAACACTTTCAAAAATGTTTCCATATTTTGACGCTAATACTAAAATGTTGTTTGCCTCGCTTGCAAAGTTCCACTACATATGCGTGTAAGTAAGTATGCATGCATGCGCTAGCATCTATCTAATTATGAACACGAAATTGCGGTAAAAGCTGTGTGGTTGAGTAAACGGCTAGGACGCGCATGAAATGAGATGACTGCATTGCGGCTGCTATAAGATTGTGATACTGAAAGTTGGATGGAGAAACGGTAAGTGCATGGATATAGTATCTATGCTGTTTTGAACAGTACATTTCTAAATGCAAAATTATAACGAAAATACATAGCTACAGTAACAGACATTCCAGGATGTCCTACTCTTCTTATTCTTCTTATTTGGCGGTGTAACCGCCTAAGCAATTTTGGCCGAGAACAACAAAGCACGCCAACTGACGCCAATCTGAAATGACAACTGAAGCCAAGTACTTCTCCACCTGGTTTTCTATCTCAGTGGGGGTCTCCCTCTTCCTCTGCTACCATCAGTGGGTTCCGAGTTGAATGCTTTCAGAGCTGAAGCTTGTAGTCCTGCTGGCACCTGTGAAATTCACATCACTAAAGCACTACAATGGCGTCGATGTTAGCACTCCAACTGAAAGTTTTTTCTACTAAAATATTTTTTTTTACGCTTATATGTATTATTTGACAAAAAAATGTGTTAAGTGCTTGCTCCAAATACGATTACGTCACGCATTTGTCGCATTCAGTTGACTTCTGCAAAGCAATAATTTATCAACATTGAAGTATTTGCTAAATCGATAGCCATTGTGTGTGAGCGACCGAGCACAAATGTTGACTTAACGTGCAATAGTTGGAAATGGTTTCTTTTCAGAATTAAATTTTCTCAGAATTAAAGTTGTTTGGGTCTAACAATTAACAGGAAAGAAACTCTAGAAACGCAAAAGCATTAAATCTTCTTAGTGTAACGGACCACGCATTATATATATAAGTAAAAGCAAACAACTTTTGAAAAAGTTTGTAGCATAAAAGTTCAAAAAATACTTTAGACTTTCATTATTTTGAGCAAAAAATGCTAGTACCTATATAAAAAAATATAAAAAAAAACAAAAAAAAAAACCCGAGGTCCGAAAAATCCTTAAAATATTCCGAAAAAAATAACAAAAATTTTGAAACATCATTAAAAGTAATATAAATAATAAAAAAAGATTCCGACAAACAAAAGCTAAAATTTTCACGATCAGATTTCAGAAAAACGGTAAGTTAAGGTCTAAATTCCAAAAAAAAGTTTCCATAAAAGTCCTGAAAGTTCCCGAAAAAAGTTCGAGTAAAAATATGAAAAACCCAGAAAATCTTGAAACAGTTAATCGTTGCTGTGTTTATCGCAAAAACAGTTAGAAAAAACGCTATGCTTTGATCTAAATTCAAAAAACCCCGAGTGGTCCCTATAGAAATCCATAAAACGCAAAGTTAAGATTTAGATGCACATTTGGATCTGAAAGTTTTCGAACAAATTTCGTGTAAAAGTGCTAAATCAGCGCTGAAGTCCGTACAAGCTCCGAAAAATCGCTACAAATTTCGAACTGATACCAAAGGATTCCGTAAAATAAAAGGAAAAATTTTCCTAATATTATTCTAGGTAGAAAAAATTTATTTTATTTTTGGTTGGTTTTTTTTTGCCGACAGGTTGAGTATATTATGTATAAAAATACATGGGAAAATATTTAATTTCTTAAGAAAGTACCCAAAAAAAAAATGGCTCGAGGATGATCTGCCTCGCTGTATGCTGCTATCTAAATTAACGTAACTATATTAATTATTAACTCTGTAAATCGCTTTTATATTGTATTTAAATAGATGTGTGAGCTCTTCCATTAAATTCTAATAAAGCACCTGCTATCTGAATTGCTTAAATCAGTTTAAGTCTTCCATTTAGTTTTTGTTATTATTCTTTGTATTCATACCGTATTTATTGCAGGATATCTGCCCTATCAAAGAAATCTACTGAATTGCTACTAAGCAGAACTTTACACGCCAAAATTATTTACAAGCAACACTTGGAAATTCTGCAGATATTTATAAGCTTTTTGTAGGCTTATGACAGCCGATACAATTTTAATCCATTCTACTGTTAATTTTAATCTCAAATATGTGGTTGATGAAAATTGGAGTGACAATAATAAAATACGGGTATAATTGAAGATTAAGAGGAAATTGTGCATTTCGAATCACCGAGGAGCAAAGGAAATCAAATGCTGTGTTGCTGTACAATTTATTTTGTTTAAATAACCAAATCGTTTTAGTTCGTAATAGAGTGTATGTAAGCATGTAAATAAAGGGTGACACAATAAGGAGAAACTCAACCAGAACTTAACAAAAAAAAAATAGTTTGAACATCATGGGGTAGAATAGAATGAATATTTCGAATATTTTTTAATTGATCTTTGAGCTCTTGGCCGGCGATAAATAAAGCATAAATATTTTTTGTTGGGTCTATTTATTCCGACTAAAGGCTCGACTGGCAGAGGAAAGCGTTGCTGAGGATGTCTTCAAGTTGATGAATAAATAATTATAAATAACACAAGACGCTGACATATGTATTAACTCATCCTCAGGACTCAAAAATCCATTAGTAAGTTAAAAAATGGCCAAAAAATTTTACAATGTTTCGAACACTCTTAGCAAAAAAAAATAATCTGAAGGTAGATAAGGTTTTCTTTCCTTTTGGATTGCAAATAAAGATTACTTTTGAATAAAAATATAAGCATTTTTCGCACAAAGTAATGAAAATATTTCCGGGAGTAAAAAATTTTGTAAAAATGGTTTACCAAAAGGTTGCTTAGCTCATCAAAAGAGAATGTGAAAGTGTATGTAATTCTTTCATACTTAAAAAAAAAAAGAATTATAAAGAGTGCTGTCTAACTTTTTCATCATTTAAAATCTGAGGGAAACTAGTTTCCGAATAAATAATTCTAAAAAAGCGAAAACTTTTAAAGCAACTTTCTAGTTTTTATGTACCTATGCATGTGCTTATACAATGTTTTAAATCTATGCTAATTTTTTTTAGAAAACTATAGATTTTTAAAAAAGTTGACAAGTTTTAGGTAAAAATATCACAATTGAAAATTCCTAGCATATTTTGGAGTCATGTACTTAATTTAAATTTAAATATGTATTTCGATATCACTTTCGATGTATTTATCGATACGATTATATTTATCGATATTGTAATTGATTTCTTAACCGATGCTTTTTATTATTCTATATCGTTATCGATATACGTATTGCCATCCCTAGAAGTTGTAGATATGGTTATTAAATATATATCGAGCCTTAACCGCCGAAATGACGTAAGCGAAATTTTTTTTTAGTTTCTTTTTGATGCAGAATTATTCCTAGAGCATCTAGATTCTGGATGCATTTCTGCATGAAATAGAATATCTAAAAAAAAATGTCGCTTACGTTATTTTGGTGGTTCTTTGCACCTTGTTGAAAATAATAAATACTGGCACTGAGTTTTATATTTGCCCATTATAACTAGAGATTTATAGCTTCGTATTGTATTCTAAGAGATCGCTCATCTAGTGTTTATTTTCCCCATAGGAACTACACGTAAGAAAATGAGTTATTCTCTTTTGAAGTCAATATAGGTTTCTAGGATTTATCGATTGATAGCTTTGATTCATTTCTGACCATTATTTATCGAAAAATTTTCGATATTGTTATATCAATGTCGTGTTACGGACGGGTTTTATATACGAACTTATGTCGACCCAACCAGCATTAAGACAAAAAATTGCTCTAAGCAAGAAAAGTACGACTCTTTGGAACTGCTTTACTGCTATATATCTATCGTTATCATTTTAATCAATCCATTTTGAATCTGTTTTTATTTCATCGTGATCGAAAAATGTATCGATCTTTTTATCGTTTATACAAACACTATTTTTTTGCATTTTATACTTGTACATAGGTATACCTCTTTTTATTGTGACGACTTAGCAGATTAAAAATCGGTAAATACTATTGTGAGTTTCCAATTGATGTATGTACGTGTAACTTTACTTTTATCGAAGAATGTCTTGATATTTTATTTGCTGTCGATATTCTTATAAACAGTTCAGTATTACCTAATTTTTTTTCTTATCAAAAACTGCTTTCGAAATCACCTTGAAGTAAATGAAGGGTGGCTTCATACTATAAAGCAAATACGGTGAAAATCTCACAGAGCTTAGGTTAAAATTTTTTTTTATTCGTTGCAGGAAGAAATGTAAATGTAGTAATTCCACTATTTTTTTTTAATTTAAAATTTTCGCCTTTCATATGGGTCACCCTTCTTTGCTGACCCTTTCGCGTTAAATTAAAGCTAACAATCGAATATGATTTATTTATTTGCTTATCTGCAAAATGTAGAAATTATTTTGTGAATTTGTATTTTGGCTTTAACATTTTGTAAGCATAAGCAAATTAAGTTGAAAATGATCAATGTGATTTACCGCATTTCACAATAATAAATGATGCGTGTGCAAATTTATAAATATCTAGATATATACTTATGTAGATATTTATAATCACGCATCAATGAGTTAACTTGTGTATTTACATAAACGAACGATTGAAAGATTTTTTGTACAATAAACAACATTTGCCAAGTATTTAATTTAGTTAATTGACAAGTGTTTTATTATTTCAATTATACCATTGCGAGTAAATGCATTTGACACACTTACATTAAATCGTTAGTACTAAATTTGCATTGTGGCAAAAATAACATACGTATCATTTCTTGTTCGTAATCAAATATTTTCTCACTCGCGTCTTTGGAGTATAAATAAATTTTAATTAAATTGATGACATTGCATTTTATTAGGGTAAAAGAGGACAATTGAAAATGATGAATGCGATTAATTTGATGAAGAAATTTGGAACTTCAGTAATTTATTACAAACTCAATTCAATAGAGACAAATATAATACATTAATTTTTGACAATTATACAGTGGGCGAAAATTTGTGGCCTGCCAATTTTAGCCATTAAAAGTCTGAATAAAATTGTTGGACCTTCAAATGAATAATATATGAATATGCCTTTTATGGCATTCCTTCTACAAGCATGATTCACCTATGATGGGCCAATGATTCTAGGAGCTTATCAACTAAGCTAGCGATGATAAAAGTCTTCTTAATTTAATAAGAAACAATATTTCGACTTTACTTAACGTTGCTTAGCTGTTTGCAGGACCATCTAATGACTTTTGAGCCAACAAGTGGCACTAGTTGTATTAATTAGGCGAGCCCCAGAGCAACACTTCACGCCAACCATTTGACTACTTCGTTGGTAAACTTTTCGTCACAACTCAGCTAAATAGAACTTATATTTTTAAAAATTTTCAAGAAGATACGAGGCGTTTTGGGGTTAGGAACACTTTTAAACGATAAGCTTGCATCTTTCTCCTTAAGGGAAGTGGAAAGTCGTACAGAGAGATAATAGAGATGTCAGCAGTTTATATCTTGCCGAATTACCGGCGGACTTATCCGCCAAGAACATAGCGTAAAAAACTGCCGCCATGCTGTACGCTACGGGATAATTTGTGTGCATCGTCCTACGGGCACAATAGTACAGCGTCAACTTGACTGGGACGGATATCAGATCTGCAAGCTGCTACGAACTTCGAAGCCACTATATTGGTCGAAGGCTGACGTCAGGGCAGAAGGATTTCCGGCTAAGTTGCTAATTATACAGACGGGTCGAAGACGGAGAAAGGCGTAAGAGCGGCAGTCCTATTAGCTGCCGGACTAATGAAATATTTTTCAGGTAGAGGTATTGGCCGTAAAGAGGGCGGATTAATCTTTACCTCCCCAATCAGGATGCGTAAATCGTTACTTTCGCACAGCGCTTCTTCAAGGAGGGTGGCAGAGTACAGGACGGCTCTGGATTTGGTACATACTGGGAAAGACGTACGTACATTGGTACTATCTTCGGGGCATACCGACGTCATGGATAACGAGGAGGCAGACAGGGTTTTAGGAAACGAACTGTGCTGATAGAGGAAGTGTTGATTTTCGTCCACCAGAAGGTGCTGACCAATAGGCAAGGTTGCGAAGTGCGCAAGATGTTCAGCCTATCCCTCAAGAGAGTACGTTAGTCCCTTGGTGGGTGTGTTAACGGGAAATTGACTGCACACTTTTAAACTGGCGTTGACCTATGGTAGGACGGCTAGGAGATAAAATCCTCTATGAGTATCTCGCCCTTAACAGACTGCAGATTAGTCTCCTGGGAACAGGCTTCCTGCCTAACTTGGAAGCCACCGTCAAGATAGGGTACAAAAAGGTCTTCCAGTTTGCCAAGACGACTGCGATATTCTGCAACATTGCTCCTGGTACTCAGTGATTAGCTGTCTATTTAATGTGGTCGTAGTTTATCTACGTTTATAAACTAGCTTAAGTTTAGAACTTCACTGACCTCTCTAAGTTTATATGTTTAGATAAACATACATACAGTGGGGAGCAGAAATGAGTACACGGTGAGTTTTGTTAAATATCTGCAAGGTTTTAAAAGTATTTTTTTTTTGGTTATTTTTTGATAAAACAATGATTAAAACTTTAACCAAAACCATATCAATTAAAGTTTCAAGTTGTATACAGAGCTTGGAAAAATTTCACAAATTTTCATTAAAATTTCAACTTTATAATCAGATTTTTTTTTGAGTAGATATGCAGCCTTAAATTTTAGTGCAGCTAAGGGCAAGCTTTAAGTTTTTGTGACAGATTTTTGCATTTTTTTCGAAGAAAATGCACAGGACCGTTTGCAAAGAAAATTATAAAAAATCAACGCCAGTTTTTATAAATTGCACTTGTTATATGAAAAACAACCGAAAAAGCCGCCGGCAAAAAATATATATATATAAAAAATCAATGTGGTTTTGGTGCTGCTTTACTAAACTTAAATTGAATGGGTTACCAAAATGCTTACTCAAGTAATTTCTAGCAAATCAGATTAAAAAGTTGATTTTTTAATGAAAATTTGGTAAACTTGTCTAAGCTCTGTATGAAGTTTGAAATTATAATTTATATGGCTTTGCTTAAAGCATGAACAAATGGTTTATGTGAAAAAAAAACAAAAAAAACTTATCTTTTAAAAACTTGCAAATATTTAACAAAAATCATTGTGTACTCATTTCTGCTCCCCACTCTATAATATAAAAGCATATATACTTAAATATATTTACTTGTGGAAATTTTCAAAATTATTTAAGTCTTTAAACAAACTTTTTTGAGCGCACAGTCAGAGTTGATTTTGCTCTGCAAAATAAATTTGTATTTTAATTCTCAATTATCTTGTCATGATGATAGTTATTATAAAAGCTGGCTATTGTTGCATAAATCTCTTAATAAAGAGCTTACGGTTAAATTTGCATAGTATAATAAATTGAGCAATAATGGTAATTGCATAAGCAACAAAGAAAATGTTCAAAAGTTATATAAAAAAAAGACAAATACAAAAAAGAATAACCGAAATCCAGATAAAATTCTACCCATATCTCAGTGATTTTCATGTAAATGCAAGTAGCTGAGCTGCATTTTGGCAAGCTTCCTTTGTGGCCAGCTACATACTGGCTTCGAGGAAGTACATGAAAAGTAAACCAAGATATTTCCAATTTAACTCCAAAGTCAACGAAGCAAATAAACCCAATAATCAACAAGCTAAGTAAGAGGCGATTCGAACGCCCATTCGCTCAAAAGCTCAATCGCTATAACCCACTAACCGCCCAAACAACTAACAGTGCAAGCAGCCAGTGAAGTGAAGTGTATGAAAGCGACAAACGTCCGTTGACCCAATCACAATCACAGCCATAGTAGCTTTCACTAGCCAGCAGAACTAACAGCTGCCGGCATCGACGTCTACCGATGCACAAAGTTGGCAGTTCGGCATGTGGAAAGCGGTTGGTGAAGCTGTCGGAAAATTGTAACTTTGCATGTTGCAAAGCTGCAAGTAATTTGTTAGCTGGAAAGCATGCGAAGCAGCACTTTGTCGTTTTTGGTTTGGACCAAGAGAAGCTCACTCTAGCTCTCTGTGGAGCGCAATTTGGGGGAAGTTATGCTAGCTCAAGTTGATCGAAGCGAATAGAAGAATGTGAAAGCAAAAGTTTTCGATGCGGGCTAAAGACAGGCGGAAAGGTGAATCAAAGCATCGCAACTGATGACAATGATGACGATGTATGAACGAACAGCAACAACAACAATAACGATGGTGACAACAACTTTGCCAATTGCAGCCAGCAGAATCAGCAGCGCAGTTAGCTTTTGCCTTGCCTGCATGCCGTCATTTACGGTTAGGAAGTTTAACGTATTTGTGGATGCATACGTTTGTTTGTGTGGGTGGGTGTGTGTGTATGCTTGCGCTAGAATGTGCAACACTTTCTTGGCAGCCAACTAACTATGCCGTAGGTAGGCAAGTACGTAAGTAAGTATGTTGCTTTTGACACTTTTGTCAAATGGCAGTTTTGGCAAGTTTTCCAAAGGGTTTACGGGTGCCAAGCGTTGAAGAGGTGTGAAAAATATAAGGGATATCATATCGGCACATAGAATCGCATCAAAGCATGATATACATACATATAGGCATAGTGGCAGAAGTAGTTATGTATATGCCAAATTTTAGTTTTTCTACGAGCGAATGGGAGCGCGGGTTAGACAGGGCGTTAGTGCAGTTTTTCAATTGCCTAACTTTTAAAGGAAAGCCTCTTTTATCATTTCGATATCGATTTCGATGTACATATTGGTACTGGTATTGTACAAATTTGTATATAGAAATTCAAATTAAAATTATATCCATAAATGTATCGGTAATTTTGTCAATATATTTGTCAATAAGTTTGTGGAGATGTTTAAGTGAATTTTTGCTAAGTATACTGTTATCGATAAATTTATCGATGTATTTGTCGATAAACTCATCGATGTGTTTGCCGATTAACTTATCGATATATTTATCAACTAAATCATATTTTTGATACAAAATCCATTATACTTGTCATATACCGTTTAAATTAATAATTTACCGGTATTTTTGTTCGATAATTTCGCGGAAACTTTTATCGATCGATACTGGTAAATAATAACCATTTCAGCTTATTTTGCAATCACTTACTCAGTCAGATCACAATTAATTAAGTATTTCCGATGGATCTGTTCATAAACTGCAGATATTATTCTCAGAGTGCCCTAAGATCAAGTCAGCTGAAACTTTAGAAGTAGTCTAGTTCTGGTATGCCTAAAAACCTTTTGATTAAATATACATAAAGTTCTGGTTTTATTCAGAAATTAAAGAAGAAAGAGAGGACTAGGTTCTTTCATTGTCACTTCGGTTCTTATAAAACAGTGTACATCGCTAACAACGACTGATATCATCAGAACTTGGTTGGAATCGCTTGGGAACATTTTTCTTTACCAAAAAATGCCAGTTATCATAGCAGGAGAAAAGAAGACTGTGGGTACCAGTACCGATAACGCTATGTGTATGTTATAAGACTGATATAGAAACCCAAATTCGTCAGGTGTGAAGGAAGAGTTCCACGAACTGTTGTGTCATCTGAGAAGAAGAATACCTAAATATCCATTTCGATTGCCAGACATCTTGTACTTATACAGACGGTCAGAAGATCAATATATTGCCGAGATCACTATACCGACGAGGACAACAGTCTGTCGAGACGGATGATAGTCTACTGATTCTACTTGAGCAGGTGAATATTTGAACTAGAGCTGTACCAGACTTAAAAATCGTAGTACTAAATAGTACCTACTCTTTGTACGCATTCAGAGTTCCGCCTGCCACCTTTACTGCCATAGACAGTGGCGTCTGTAGAGTTCTAGAGCGATCATTCGCTATAGACGATCCAACAACTGTAAGAAAGATGTCAAAGTATTTCAAAGGATTCCAATTACGCGAGTAATGATAACAGTTTGAACCGCGGGAAATTATGGGCCGGTATTAAAAACTAGCTGACCATCCTTGTTCCGTTTTCCAAGCATTGCTCGTTAAAATCTACCAATCTACAGCCTCGCCATTGAAATAGTCATTACTGCTTACCAATATTAATTCCACATGCATGGCTTTCTCCCAATTAGGGGCCGAGTGTTCTGTTATGCACTCTTCGTTACCTTTGTGTTTTGGCTCCGCTGGCTGGTCCCTTTCGTTCTCCTCAGATTAATTTATAATCAAGCTGATTTGGTTCACGAAACTGCATGGCCGAGCAAAGTACCTCAAGGTTATCCTTCCCAACAAAGAATGTTGTAGGAGAATTTCTGTGGTAACCTGCAGACTGTTTCTGGGAAAAATGGTTTTTAGTGGATGCGCACAAGGCGAAAGCCGTCAACTCTTGCTCCCACAAGCATTGCTGAACCGGGACTGACCATTAAGAAACAACTTATCTTAGTTGCGGATCCCTAATGCAATCGCTTTTTGGATGGTGGCGAAGTGGAATATTTCAACACTTTCTTTGCTTTTGCTAGGCTAAGGCTAAGTTTTCCATGGCTTTTGGCTTAGTTCGAGCTGTATATGATTTAAAACGCTAAGGATTTCGTTCTTCAGCTATGGAACCACCTCGGGCGTATTTACATAGACCATGCTTTTCTCGGCAGCCCTTTAGCCTCAATATTTCATGAGATAATACGTCCTGAAAACTTTGCTAGCGCCATTGTTGCATGAGTTGTATGGCATGTTGTACCATTATATTGAAGTCACATTTTGTCCAAGTCAATGTTATCTATGTCAAGCCATAAAAGTTTTTATCACGTCACGATAACGTCCGTTCACCGTAAAAACATTACCGGCATCATTTTCGAAGAAGTAGAGTCCGATGAGTACGCCAGCACAGAAACCATACCAAACATGCATAGTTTTTTCTTGAATAATATGTGGATTTTTAGTACCTCAAATACTGCAGTTTTGCCTGTCAACATATCCGGTTAAGTGAAAGTTTGCCGCGAAATGCACTTCCTGCAGAACGACTATTTTCATAAAACGTTTGGATCCCTTTTATGCGTTGTTCAACTGAGTATCGCTCCATGACCAAGTTGTCCAAAGCCTGTAGTATAAATTGTCCAAAAGCTTCTTATCGAAGTCCATCTATCGCTCGAACTCGGTAGGTCCCCTCATTTGTGTAACAACATCAAGATACAGACTACAAATTAGAGTTGGAGCTTGGCTGGTCGATTTTTTTTTAGTATGTCATATTATTCCTAGTAGTTATCTTACTTTTCGCTTAGGATTAGATAAGCTTTGATTCACTGATTTGCTAAAGAGACAGAAGGTGATGTACTAAGATATCCATGGCGTAAATTTTAGCTCTAAACAATTGTTTCCTAAGTTTCTCCCCTTCCCTTTTATGGATAGGTTTGGAAATTTTACTGACACATAAGACCTCACCAAGAAAAGTTTTGGAAAAATAATGGGCCACTTGGAATGTTTTTTGTACCTTTTTTTATTTCTAAATTATTTCAAATAAATATAAGAAGAAAAAACTGACTGTCATAATTTAATTCTCTGGGAAAATATTTCTTTGCACTACGCAGAACTTCTCGATCTGTTCTCACTTTTCCTTCACCCCCTCTCCCTTTCTCCTCTCAGATTCCTTTCCACTAAGTTTAAATGAAAAGTTTACTAACTTATTTCAGCGCAGGAATCTATGCCACAATATAATGGTGATATATTTATGTCACACCACTCCTCGTTGCCTCCTCTGCATATCTCTGGTAGTAATTTGTAGCCTTGTTTGCTCTTTGGTAAGTGCAAGTGTGCAAGTCGTAAACACTGCAATGAATATTAGATAATATATTTTATAGTTTAAAAGACATTGTTGCGCAACACTTTGCTGGTAAGCAAAACGAAGTGTTAACATAATAATTACAACAATGAGAACCAAAGCAGCAACACTAGCATGGCACTTACAGCAGAATATGTACATATGTATGTGTGTACAAACATATATTATTAAGGACAAAGAGGCAGCAACAGAAAATGACGTTAAAAGTCGAAAGTGTACAGTAAATGACAAGTACAAACACTTGCTAGTTAATACCTTAAAGATAGGTCCCTTCTTCGAGAAGGACGGCATTGAGTGCAGGGTATAAGCAACGAGGCTATTCAAAGCTAAGCTTGGCATTTGAATGGCTAAAACAAAAGCTGTAGAAGCAGTAAGAAGGGCAACAAAGGCAAAAGCACAAAAGGGCGGTAGCAACAGCAACAACAACAACAACAACAACAACTGTCGTAGCAGTGATGGCAGCGGGCTATTAAGCCAACAATCAAAACAAAATAATGTTATTGGTGTTACAGTTACATGACAGGCAAAACATATTATTGAGTCGAAAGTTTGCAAATAACTTAATCCGCTGGCAGCAACAAACTTCTAGCCAGAGATTAGACAAACGGCATTAGCTTTAAGTGTGTGTACGTGTACACACTTAAAACACTTGAATGTGTTCCTGTATATGGAAGTCTAAGGTGAACTGCCTGTGAATGCACTGTTTGTGGGTGTACTGCTTGCGGTTGCTACCCAAAGCGTATTGAACATCGCACAAGCCAAATCCCCACAGGCTGCTGATAAAAGCCTAAGAAGAAACATTGTTAGTCTTGTTTGTGGTCAATGTGGGAGAAGAAAAGGTGCGGCTGTGGACAAGGGCGACTTACTGTTGACTACCGAAACGGTAATATTAATTAACAGTTGTAATGATAAATGAATTGCAGGCACGCATAGTCCCAGGAGAGATGTTGGTGAACAGTGAGAAAAGTGTATGTGATTTTCGAAAATGTAAAATTATGAGAGGTTTTTATCTAAGTACTCCGGTTTACATAAGAAATTAGGTTATACTGTGCTGTTTAGATCACACCCCTATCTGCGTATTTTTTTGCATCTGCTTATACCTCCATTGCTGTATTTACTTTTATATATTTCTTGCACTAACATCGTCTCTGGCTCTGTATCTAACTCGCTCCTTCTCTGATTTCATCTCTGTCTCTGTCTCTGTATCCGTCTTTGATTTCGTCTACTTCTTTGCCCCTATCTCTAGCTCTGTACCCGTCTCTGTCAACGTTTCTCTGTCCGTCTTTGAGCCCTTCCATGTCCCTGAGTCCGCCTATGTCCCTAACTCCGTATCCGTGTCTGTCCCCGTCTCGGTCTCTGACCCTGTAACTACCCCTGTAGGCGTTTCCGTATCGAGCTCCGTTTCGGCCATGGCCAATGTCACTGCCGATTGCCAGCTGCGTCTATTTCTGTCTTAGTCTAGGCCAATGGCGTCTGTTTTTATCTCCGTCACCTTTTCCTCCTCCATCTGTATCTCTCCATCCGGCGTAATCACTATTGACTACCACAGTCTCTTGTCTTTATCTGGCGAAAAACCTTGTTAAAAATATTTCCCCACCCCGTCATCTTTAACTGGTTTTGTATTTTGAAAGTCCGAGCATGAACTTCCTACCTTAAATTTTCCTAAGATTACATATCGAAGTCTGGAGAGCGGCACAAACTTGGGGTATCTTCTGATTAATCAAACTGCAAAGCTATATTTTGGATTAGATGTTCGCGAAATTCTAGAGTTCTCGGAACCAAACCAAAAGACCAATGGAAAGAGTCTCGGGAAACGGACTAAGGGAACTTTATTGAAGTCTTTGCTGAATAACACTGGAAAATCTCTGATTGACTGCACAGCATAAAAAGTTGAGATGCGTGTGCTGAAAGGCGTAAGGGCGCTAGAACGATGGAAAAGTAGGACTGGTTTGATTCTGTTGAGTTGGATGCCTCAGAGCGGAATAAATACGGTGGAGAGCATGAGAGTTCGCCCGCCTTAATTTTATACCACGGCTGAAACCAAGAGTAAAAACAATAATAATAATTTACCGCTTACAATTTCATTAAGTGTTTACCCGAGCTTTTCCTCCAATTTGTGTTGTGCGTCCTAATGCTACAACACAAATGGAGGGACCGGAAATTTAACGCCGCCTTCGGACAGCACTCGGGTGCTTGCCATTGCCTGCCTAGAGGCGATCGCTGTTAGGAACACTAATTTAGATGTTGCTCGGATCAGAGTAGGTAACAAAGATTTCAGGCAAATTTAAAACTATAAGAGGACGTTGTTCAAGACAGGATTAGTCGTTGTTAAGCTTGACTTTCCCTAGAAAATAACCAGAACTCAAGCGATCTTTTTAAATGTTATATCTGTCTCTAAGGAATGTGAGTACCAAAGAGGTCCCAAGAGAGCTGTATAAAGGCTTCATTGAATAGATCTGCCTAACACATGTATCTGCCTATGAAAAAATCAGTAGATAGTGGTTTCTAGACTCAATCGTGAGTTTTTTTAAATAAAATTTTGGAAAATGGGCGTGGCACCGCCCACTTATGATCACATATATGTATCTCGGTAACCGTTCTAGCAATTTGCACAAAACTTGGTGTGGTTATTGTGCTTGCCACATAAAATCAAAACGTTGAAAATTATTGATATCGGACTAAAATTACGGCCGCTTTTCATACAACGGTAAATTTCAGAAATGCTTGAAACTTCTATATTTCGAAATTTAATGACGCTAATTTACTAAAAAAAAAAGTTTTTCTCAGTGCACGCTGTTGTAAACAATTACGCACACAGACTCTTCCCCTCTACTTATTTTAGCTCCTTGTTGTTGCTGTATATATTTGTGCGTGTTTGCTAACGATTGTGCTGCAGTCAGCTCAATAATTGCAGATAACGTCTTGCAACACTTAATTGCGTATAAGCAACAAATGCATTGGCTAGAAGACAAACGATGTTAAGTTGCAAAAGGCAACCAACCAACCAAAGAAACGAAATCCGCCGCCAAACCGCAAGGCACTACTTGAGTTAGTTACGCGTAGTTGGTTAGTCTGCACTGTATTTACTACAGTCCAAAGACTCAAAGCAATGGCAATGGCAATTAACAGCGACATATAACTACATACTTGTGTATACATACAGTAGTATATATAATGCCGCCTCATTTGTTTGCGACTTAAGTTAAGAGCTAGGTATTAAGTGCGCGTGCATGCGTGTTGTAGCTTGACTTTAAGTAAAGACAAGGAAACAAGCAAGGAGTAATGTACATATGTAGGTAGGTAGGTGTTGCAAGAATGTGTGCGAAGCATACTTATTCACGTTCATATTCGTGTTAGTGTCGTGCTAAGTGAATATGCTTGTGCGCCTTTGTCCGCTTAATTGCATTACTTATGCTTATATGCCTTTCGCTATCACTTTGTTCTGCTAGCCTGTGCCCTGCGGTGTGACACCAGCTGCACGATTTAGCAAAATTAGCAAATTCTGCAGTCAAATCATAGCAAATTTTTTGAGCTGAATCAGCTTTTCGGCAAAAAGATGAAATATTTAAGGATTTTTGTCGAGCGTGTAGAGTGGTGGGTAAATTGATATGATTTAGTATTTGATTTGGTACGGTTAGGCTCCGGTAGGAGACAAAGTTGTCTATTGAAAGTGCCAGTGAGTAGATAAATACATTATTCCAACCGAGGTTCCTTTCATGGTATTAACCTTCTGAACCACTCCTCATTCAGAATTTTGAAGAGGCGTGATCCCAAGTGCTTCAGACGCTTCGACTGACTGTAATTGGTCTACTGATTTCTCCTTATCATCCTAAATGGGGTAGCTTTGCAGATAGTATGGGTTAAAAGCATCTACTGATGCTTACTGATGTAAGCTAAGTTAACTTTGTCGCTCCAGCTTAAGTCAAATTGAAAAATGTGAAGAAAAAATGAAAACTTTAACAAGAACAAGTAAGAAAGTCTAAGTTCGGGCTGAGCCGAACATTAAATACCCGGCGCAAGTATTCAATATGTTTTTTCACCCTTCCGAAACCTTCCGCTAGATGGTAAGCCGAGGTGTATCAATTTTGAGTAAATTAGCGTCCTTCAATTTCGAAATATTGAAGTTTCAAGCATTTCTTAAATTTACCGTTATATGAGAATCGGCCGTTATTTTAGTCCGATTTCAATAATTTTCAACGTTTTGCTTACACGTGGCAAGTACAATAACCATACCGAGTTTGGTACAAATTGGTAGAACGGTTACCGATATACATATATGTGATCATAAGTGGGCGGTGCCACGCCCATTTTCCAAAATTTTACCATAAACGTATTTCTTGGTAAAGAATTGTTGCAAGCATCAATTTTGAATAAATTAGCTTCAATATTTACTGATTTATCGAAGATTTTGTATTTCTCTAAATTACCGTTATATGGGTTGGGCGTGGTTATTTTGTCCGATTTTAAAAAGTTTCGGCGGTTTTTTATGCTGTACCAAGGCCAACAACTGTGCCAAGTTTGGAAGAAATTGGTGCAGCGGTTACCAAGATATACACATGTAACCATAAGTGGGCGTGGCTACGCCCATTTTCCAAAAATTTATAATATTCTTATTTTTCGTCTAAAAATTATTGTAAATATCAATTTTGAGTGAATTATCTTCAGTAGTTACTAAAATATCGCAGTTTTCGTATTTCTGGAAATTACCGTTATATGGGAAGTGGGCGTGGTTAAAATCCGATTTCGCCCATTTTCAATACCAACCTACCTTGGATTAAGGGAAACCTACATACCAAATTTCGTTGAGATATCTCAATTTTTGCTCGAGTTATCGTGTACACGGACGGACGGACAGACGGACAGACAGACATGGCTTAATCGATTTCTTTTTTCATCCTGATCATTTATGTATACATTTGTCTATATCTATCTCGATTCGTTTTGGCTGTTACAAACAACCGTTATGTGAACAAAATTAATATACCCTTGTGCACAAGTGCGCTCGGGTATAAAAATGTTACTCATACGCCATGTACGATTATGTAAGAGTGCGGCCATGCACGACATGACGTATGAGTAACATTATTTCATACCCCCTATTTCAAGCAAAAATTTTTGCATACTATTTTCATTTGACCATTCAAAACTTGGTTGTTTATCCTTCGATTTTCATCGTTAGTAGCTTGTTTTTTTTAATACAAATTAATACAAATTTCTTCAAGAAAATTTACAGCAAAAGCAAAGCACTTTTTCAACCAAAACGTAAATAATCAAAAATATTTCTTGTGAGCTGCAAACAGTCCTTAAAACTGAAAATATCTTAGGAAATATGGCCTGATCTGGAAAAACGGTATACAGATTCATAATCTACGATCCAAAATGTATCTCGGCGTTTTTTTTTGTGTCATTTCAAAATTTTACATTTTTCTTAAGGTGTTATCAGCCATTAAATTTTTAAAATAATATGGCCTTTGTTAAAGATAACCTATGTAGTTTATAGCGCCCTGGTGGCAACATTCAAACCCCGTTCTGATTTTAGCCGTTTAGAGTCATTCGTTGTATTACCTGCTTTATACTCTCCGAAGTGGGAAGATTTTTGGAATCAGAGCGTTACCCTCTGCTGGTCACGATTTCAGCTGACGGGAATGGAGCCGACTTCATATCAAAAGCGATATAGCAGTTATGGAAACATAAACGAAGTATTAGAAGATCTGGTAATTTCCTACCGAAGTTGCACAGATGGATAATCTGCTTCTACGAAGTCATTTATAAGTTGAAGTAAAATAGCTCCGTTATTGAAGTATTTCATAGGAAATGGGTAACTTCGAGAGAAATAAATCTCAGTTTGCCCTGGCAATATTCCTATGCTCCTACAAAACTCAGCTCACTCTTATTAAGCACTTAGTAATTGATAGTTAACGAGGCGCTTTTTACTCACCCCCTCTCTCACTGTTTTGTTTAGTTTCCGCACCATATCCAGAACAAACTTCTTGAATTTCAGCTAAGGCTGCTGCCACTCTGCGGCTTTCAAACCAAGCCTAAGTGGAATCCAAATACATACAACAAAACTTTCATGCACATCCTCCAATAAATATGCATGTAAATATTTTAACGTGGCTCATTTTACAAGCCCATATGCGTACATATATTTGCTTTCATTTGCTTGCTTGATATTGTTTTCAGGTTTCTCGCTCACACACAATTAGTGCCAAATTAATTACCGGCTAAAGGTGTGCAAATTAGCAAAGTTTGTTCCAACGCAGCTCAACTGAACTCAGCTTGCGCTAAGGGGTGCCCCCCTTACCGGGTTTCTTTGCTTGCTGTCTTGCAATCAGTGCCAACTACGAAACTTCGTCTCATTTTCACATTGCTTAAAGCCATCTCTGACTTTTCCTTGCCTTTGTGTTATTACCGAACAGCTGTTTTATCCCAATTTATGTTGGTATAGTTTTCGTTGCTGTTGCTGCGCAGCTTCTTCTTCGCCTTCTGCTTCAATATCTTGCTTAAGTAGTCGTTATTGCTTGCGTAGATGTCGGCGACGATATCATTTTCAGTTGGGTGCAATTTAATTGAATTATTTTCGAGTCAAGGCGGTTTAAAGCTGAAAGTAGGTAGCGTTGAGTGTGTGTGAGACGGTGTATATGTAGGCATGTATGCCGTTTAAGTATCATAACACTCTGCTATATCAGTGCATAGCGCTTGTGAGACCTTCCTCAAAACTTTAGCCGTGTATTCTCTGCCTGGCTGAAGATGTATTTTTTTCCAAGTAGTTGTTATTTTAATTTTGGCATGCAATACTCATTTAGCTTTCACTTTTCGTATGTGAATCTGTAAACAAATGTGTAATTATTGGCTATAGCATGTAGAAATATAGTGTGCTATTGTACATAGACAAGTCTTGTATTTTTTGTTATTTAAGATTAATTAATTTTTTTCACGTAGAATACGTCTTACGTTTCGATATGGAGGCTATGCTCAAATGTTGTAGTTGTATGTTCTAGAGCTTCATGAAAACGCTTATTGCACGAGAACTAATGATTTTGAAAGAAAGGTGTTGCGTTTCAAAGGTATAATTCCAAACCTATCGACACGTTCATTTTTGTGAGTAATAAATTCGGTTTGGCTTATTTTGGGGTAAAATTTGAGCCTTTAAAGTGCACTAGCAACTTACGATTTGCAGGTTAAACTTTCATTTTCGAGATATAGGTTCTTTCGAGCAATAAACATATTATCGTGTACAAATTTTCAACAAAAAAAAAATCGTTCAACAAAATGCTCAATATTTTAATTCAACAAATTTTTGAAAAAATTAGAAAATTTCCTTTATTTCCGAAATGCTCGAAAACCACTAAAACGATTTTTTTTGTTTTAATTAATTCAAGACGTTTCCTTTCATTTGGTATATGGGAATAGTGGTTGATATCTTCTAAGTATTTTTATTTGATTTGGGCATAAATAATTTTCCATACAAAATCACTTCGTCATTATTTTGCAAACACGTGCATGCGCTGGAAGTGAGGGAAGGAGACAACAAGTATGTGTGTGTAGGTATTTCGGCTTTTGAATAACCGATGGCGCAATATTTATAAAAGGCAAAGGTGAAGGGGAATATGTAGATGAAGAATATGATAAACATAAAAGTAAAATAAATGCAAAGATAAATACAAAGCAAAATATGGGGATGAGGATAACGACAAAAGTAAAGATGAAGATAGAGGAAGCAAGAGTTAAATAAAGGTAATTATAGAGAAAAGGACATAGACAGAGATCTGAGAGGAGGCTATTTCGTGATTTTAGAGATTTTCGGAATTCTCGGGACTTATTGATATAGTAATCGATATTTTAGCGGTTTTGTTGTCGACATTCTTTATCGATGTTTTTGTCGAAATTTTTATCGATATTGTTGTTGATTCTGCTATCGATTTTTTTATAGACTTTGTAATCGATTTTGCTATCGATATTATCATCGATTTTGTTATCGATATTTTGATCGATTTTGTTATCGATTTTGCTATCGATATTATTATCGCTTTTGTTATCGATATTTTTTTCTTAGTGTGTGCTTTCGTTTTTGACATGAATGTGCTCTTAACCATACCTCGTATTCTACTTTTAAATTTAGCGGCTGTATCTCCGATACAGCCTGTAGACCATTACGAAGACGCTGGACTGTTCCGTTTTTCATAAAGATATAGTTCATTCTATAAAAAAACCCTTTTTGCAAAAAACTTAAAAAAAATTGATAAAATTTTCACACATTTTATTAAGAATTTCCAGAAATATGCCGTTTTATAGTCCATTTAACTCTGGTGGAAGCACATCTTTGAAGTGGCTTCAATAAATCGTTGATTATCGGCAATTTTTTTTTGTGAACGTTGCTGTGCATGTTCCGCCATATAAAAACATTATTGACCATACTTTATTTGGAAGCAAATGAGTGACAGCCCCACCACAAAAATTTCATAAAACCAATAAGAAGTAATTAAAAACAAGTAAGAAAATCTAGGTTCGGGCGGAGCCGAACATTAAATACCCGGCGCAAGTTTAAATATACGTTTTTCACCTGTCCGAAAGCTGCCGCTACATTATAAGCCGGGGTGTATCATCCTTAAATTTCGAAATATTGAAGTTTCAAGCATTTCTGGAATTTACCGTTATATGAAAAGCGGCCTCATTTTTAGTCCACTTTCAATAATTTTCAACGTTTTGCTTTTATGTGGCAAGCACAATAACCATACCGAGCTTGGTACAAAATGGCTNTTTCAACAATTTTCAACGGTTTGCTTTTATGTGGCAAGCACAATAACCATACCGAGCTTGGTACAAAATGGCTAGAACGGTTAGCGAGATACATATATGTGATCACAAGTGGGTGGTGCCCCATTTTCCAAAATTTTATCATAAACGTATTTCTTGGTAAAAAATTGTTGCTAGCATCAATTTTGAATAAATTAGCTTTAATATTTACTGCTTTATCGAAGATTTCGTATTTCTCCAAATTACCATTATGTAGGATGTGGGCGTGGTTATTGTCCGATTTTAAAAAATTTTGGCCATTTGGTATGCTGTACCAAGGTGGTGCAGCGGTTAACAAGATATACACATGTAACCATAAGTGGGCGTGGCTACGCCCATTTTCCAAATATTTATAATATTCTTATTTGTCGTCTAAAAATTATTGTAAATGTCAATTTTGAGTGAATATTCTGCAGTAGTTACTAAAATATCGCAGTTTTCGTATTTCTGAAAATTACCGTTATATGTGAGGTATGGGGTTGTCCANATTCTTATTTGTCGTCTAAAAATTATTGTAAATGTCAATTTTGAGTGAATATTCTGCAGTAGTTACTAAAATATCGCAGTTTTCGTATTTCTGAAAATTACCGTTATATGTGAGGTATGGGGTTGTCCAATTTTGCCCATTTTCAATACTATCCGTCCTACGCCCGAAAGAAGTGCACGTACAAAGTTTCGTTAACATATCTAAAATTTTACTCGAGTTATCGTGTGTACAGACGGACGGACAGACAGTCACCGCTTAATCGATTTCTCTTTTCATTCTGATCATTTATGTATACATTTGTCTATATCTATCTCGATTCGTTTTGCCTGTTACAAACAACCGTTATGTGAATAAAGTTATAATACCCTTGTGCACACGTGCGCTCGGGTATAACAAATAATAAAAAAATAAATAGTCAAAACTCGCCCAAATGTGCGTGTCGTACAGTTATGGCAATAATATATTTATTTAGAGAAGTTTGCAAATTTTCGTTAGTCTAAACGAGAGACATAATTTGTTATTTACCTTCAAGCAAAATAAAGTTCTATTCTCATATATGTATATCACTACAATTTTTTCTTTGTTTTTCTTCGACTCTTTTTCATGTTCTTCTTTTTTTTGCCTAAGAGTGCACTTAAGGAAATTAAGTTCGAATTAAAATTTTTGTTTTTGTTGCCTGCAATTGCTGACAAACTAAGTGTGTGCAGTTACCTGAGCAGATTTGAATGTAGCCAATTACGGTGAGTAAAGATGTAAAAAAAAATCTGTGTCTGCACAAGAGCAATTTGAATCGTTTTAAGTAATTTTGCATATATGTATGTACATTAAAGTGCATCACCAAAGAAGTACCGATTTTTCCTTGGAAATATGAAATTTGTTATATATTAAAACTTCCGCCAAAATATTTCTTGAAAATATCTCCAAAAATTTCAGTACTTTAATGTCATGGAATAAATTGTTAAACAATAATTTTTTTAGGACATATTTATTTAGGAACATTATTTTCAAAAACTAATTTGTTTATGATTTTTTCCCAATTTTTAAACTTTATTGTGCAAAACTGGTACAATATATTTTATTGAAATTATTGCCTATGACTTTTTCTCACTCTTCAGGCAATGCATGGAACGGTAATAAAACTGCTCGATTTGGGAGACCGAGAATGTATAAATTTTTGCTACCATCAACTTAAGAGAAGCCTAGTCCCGTAAGAGTGTTCTGCATCCACCGAAACAAATGATTGTCTGCTGGTACAAGGTCTATTCTACAAGATGGCTGGGTTACGGATTCCCATTACGTACTATCGTGATAAGTTTTGACGACTTGTGCGAAGTGCGGTCGAACATTGTCATGGCGGAAGATCAAAAACTTTTATTTGGTTGCCCCTAGTGGCCATTTTCCATATACAAGATTTCCTTCTGATCTCACTCAACACAGAGAATTACCTTGCTGCTATGGATATTTTGTTTTGACGTCGATTTCCGGGCTCTCCGTGCTAAGAAAACGCCGTGATGAATCCAGCTTACAATGTAAAAATTACTTCGGTTTTGCACCGTTGAAGAAGTATTAGGAAAACAATGATACGCAGTTCGTTTTATCTTCTGATTTGAGTTAAGGAGGCACACGAAATGGCCTTTATATATTTTGATAGGAAAAGTCCCGAGACAGTGTTAAAATTAAATTGTTTAGTTTTGAATTCTGCAGGATGTCGAAAAGTTATGTTACGTAATTATTTTCAGTTTAAAAAATATTGATAATTTTGAGTTAAAAAGGTCTCGAAAAGACCTTAATATAACAGAAGGGTTAAATATTTCAGTATTCGCAAGTCGCTCTCAAGAGAGGCGTGATGCGTTTCTTTTTCTTTTTTTTATTGGCGTGGATAAGTTTCGGTAGGGGAGGCCGAACTATCTAGGTTTATATTCCGCTAATCGTTGCCAATGTAGATTATTCCATGATAGTTGATGAAAACTATCTTATGTAATAAGAGCAGCAACAACACCAATAACCTCATATAATTGTTATTAGTAGCTCTTATTTTACTATGGAATTTCTTGACACGAAATTGAAAATTTCGGCAAGAATACGCAGTGAAATGAATATGTAATCAAAGTAATGGCGCCTGAAACTAGGTTAACTCAAAAAAAAAAAAAACTATAAACAACAGCAACTAAAAATTGTGGGTTTAATAAAATACATACAAGCATTTCAGGAAAACCGCCTCCACAAAATTCAATATATGCAAATAGCGTACAATACCCTGCAGAAAATCTGACTAGCTCAGAACTAGCGTATAGCCAGACCTTTTGCCGACAGTACTAGTTCTAGCTCAATACCCAAGCAACACTTTCAACTGTCTAGTTTTACACGGCGATGTCATTGGCGGTGGCAATTGTCGCCCAGTTTTGGACAGTTTTTTTTTATAAGAAAACGTTTTTAAGATTCGATTTTTGTATATTTTTTTCGTTTTTTCTTTTCTTTTACAGATTCCATTTTGTTACATAATTTATTAAAAACAAAAGAAAAAATATTGTAAGCTGCACACAACCAATTAAACTCACAACCGCGATTTGAACTCGCTACCACCGATGCTTGGGTCGGAGGTCTTCTCGCTGAGCTACTTTCGTATTTTACGAGTAGTGAGCATTTACACACTTACACCGCAAGTTTCAACTGTCCCACTCTGCATCCGTTTTGGACTAGTTCAGTGATAGTTGTGATATATGTAGTTCGGAACTAGCGCTTTGTCAGACTGTCTCTAAATTTTACTGCAGGGTATGTACACACAAACACATAGCTATGCACTTTGACTAATAGATCAACCTGTGGTTATCAAAACTGCCAAACTTTTAGCCGTAAGCAACCGAAAGTAGAGAAAAATTGCCAACACTGTAGTTAATACTGTTGCTGGCTTAATACTCGTATCTCACATATGTACCTAACTAACTACCAACATTCATACATACCTGCATACAAGCATGCCGAAACATGTAGTTTAGTACTTTGTGGCTAATAGTTAGTCAGCTGTAGTGGCTTTTAGTTAGTTGCTAGTGGCGCTGGCTCTAAGCGCTTTGAGTTCGCTGGATTAAATGGTACTAAGTTTGCAACGCATATATATTTGTGAACATATCCATACATGCACATGTACTAGTATGTGTGTATATTACTACTCTAGAGCCTTGCGAAAATGTGCATCAAATGCCAGCAATATGTTGCAGCAACAAGCACTGAGCTAACGTGCATTTATGCGGCAATGACTTACAATTTAAGCTCAATCAAACGTTCATTCACACTATGAGTAATCTTCTCACGCCTTTGTTGTTGTTATTTTACCTCTTCTTCCTCTGCTGTATGGAGTCATTCGTTTTTTAGTTTGTTAGTTAGTTAGCTGGGCGAATCTTGGTTGGCTCGCTTCGACTGCAACGCGCACGACTTGAAATGCAGCCATACGTATGTATGTATGTATGTGTGTATGTATTTACTTTAGTGCAGTGGCGTATGAAAGCATTGTTTCATGGGGGACTCAAAAGTGCTAAAACAGATACATGGAATGCAGGAGGGTATTTAAAATTTAAAATCGTATGGTATTAAGTTGGGAAGAAGTTTCTAATAGAGGTCTACATCGGAAGATATTTGGCTTCACATTGAAGTTCGCTAGCTAGTACGCTTCCTGTTCTTCCTCTCACTGAGAGCGCGGAAAGTGAAGAGAAGTATAGTCGCTAAGCGTCGAGTAACTAAGTAAAGTACTCGACAAAAATATGCTCCGAAAAAGAGAGTACTATGTTGTGAAACTTCCGCAAGTAAAAGGTTCCTTCATGTGAAGTTTTCAAGTATTTTAGGAAGATTTCGTTTGAGAGCATAATATATATACATATAAGAAATTTTGATATGTCTCGTGCACACAAAATATATTTACGTTTTTTATATATATACTTGTATGTATATACATATATACATACATACATATGAGTTTCTTTACACATCTTATTTACTACATCAAATTTATATATTGAAACATAATTTTGAAGGTCAGCTTCACCGCTTTCGAAAAAGTAGAAAGCACATTCTTTTAGACAGGGAAAGCATGTCGTATATTTAATCATGAATAGTTATACTCAGTCACTCCAAAAAAAAAAAATGTTGATTAAAATTTCTATAGTTCGCACATGGCGAGTCCATTCTTTTAATTTAGAAAAAAAAGATACACTGAAGCATTTTTTACAAATAAATATTTTTTATTTAAATAATTTGTTTTCGACTGTCCAAACTCGAAAATGTCTTTTAATAGTTGAGTAAGAAACAAAAAAAAAAAAAAATACCAAAACATTACAGTGAAGGCTTTCTATTTTTTCTCCGTCGAATAGAAAATTTTTAAAATTTCCTAAAAAGTTATACAATTTCTTTCCCGCCCCCTCGTGTTGCTCTCATTCGAGAAAAGCTGAGTGATGTCTTCTTTCGTTTGAAAAAACTGCCGCTTTCGCAATTGTCTAAGACCACCAATTGTAAAATATCTATAATCTTAGGAAAATACGTTTCACTTATTATTTACTACAGAAATAATTTCAGGGTTACGTACAATGCGTAAAAAAATTTCTAGAGCTATATTTTCTAATTTTTTAGTTTCTGCAAACAAAAAATTTTTAATATCTAGCTTAAAATAAACGTCATTACTTTTAAATTAATTTGGAAAAACAAATTTAGAGTTTCTGGAATAAAAAAATGATCCAGAAAATCATATTTTTGTCGCCGAAAATTTTATAGGTAAGTGGATAAAAAATATGCTGAAAATTGTTTGTATTGTGTTTCTATGTCTTTTTGGTTTCTACAAATATTAAACATGTAATATCTATCTTAAAATAGAAACTCATTTTTTTAAATTCATTTTGAAAAAAAAAATATTTGGGTTGCTAAATATAATTTTTTTTATTATTTTTCTTGTCTAAATTGAATTAAATAATTTAGGATTGCCTTCCATACCTGAAAAAGTGCCTTGAAAACTCTTCTCCGATTTTGCAATAGGTAACGTAAATCCTTTCTTACTTATAAAAATTGTAGGATTGCCAACGCGGTAACAAAAACTTAAATGAAGCCTCCCAATTATATGCCAATGTCGAATATTTATTTAGGAAACTTTTTGACCTGCTTTAGAGAATTTATAAAATTTTTCCTTTAGCTGAAATACAATTATAATTTTTTCTCTCTGACGTAAGTATTTATTACAGTGACCTTAAAACTTTTTAGTGTACAGGGACCAAAAGGTATAGAACATGCCCTTTTAAAAATGTCCCTTAAAATTCCTTGAACATGTCAAAAATTCTTTTTTTTTGAAAATATATATATTCACGATACTTATTTGTCCTTCTGCAGCAAAAATTTTAGGTTTGTTCTATACTAAGTACCGCGCACTAAATTTCTTAAAATTTTTTTTTGTATTAAGCATGTCCTTGAAATTTCAAAGTCCCATGAAACAAAAACCTGAGAAAACCTAAAATTGCAGTTTTACTATATATCTGGCCCCTAGTTTCGTCAGTTTGTTGATAGTGTATATTAAAATTTCTGTGTTTTTTTTTTGAGGATATAGGCATTGCCATTGTTTTGCAAAAAATTGTGTTTGTATTAAGGAATAACGTAGATATTTAAATTTCGAGATTTTTCACAACCTTTTAATATCCTCCCTAAGAAAATATAAGGTTGCCTAGAATAATCGAACAAATTTTAATTTTCTTCCTCCACTATTCTAGAAATTCATATGTATGTTTGTATGTATTTTTTTTTTTTTTTGTGATTCAAAATACGAATTTATAGTACACTAAACAATACTACGCACATATGTAAATGTACACACTCGTGCACATGCATCTACGTACTTCCTGAAATGTCAGCAATGAGTAGTAGGGCTTTGGTTTTTATTATTTTCCTTGTTGCTTGAAGGATTCACAGTTGCCACTATTGCCACTGCAACAACTGCTTGCGGCATGCAATATTGACCATCATACACACACACACACACACACTCTTAAACACTCATATGGCATCATCGAAGTTACACTAACTAAGTATTACAGGGAAACATGCCAAAAACTAATTTACAACTCACCACGGAAACTTTCAATGACGCACATACATACATAGTGCATACGAGTGCATACTAAGGATGTTAATTTTTCAGCTCATCACGATCCCGGGACTAATGCCGGGATTTAGATATTTATTACTTTTCAGCAACTGAAATCGAAAAAATTGCTTCTATATTGTTTGAGAAGCTCTCCTACCATAAAATAAATAATAAATAGGATCAGGATTTATTTTAAAGGACTTTGTAATTTCAAAGATATGATTGATTCTAAAAATTAGTAAAAACATCCAATGCAATGTAGAATAAAAATATGGGCATCAAACGCAAGAGGAGATTCCTTTAGAATTAAAAAAAAAAATAAAATTTTTTTGATTCACAAAAACGAATAGGTAATTTTTTAAGCTGATAAAGTTAGAAGGACGAAATTCGAGGATGTTATCGAGTTTATTTAAGTCCTTAACATATAATTTTTTCAAACACAAAAATTGCGAAATTTCAAGGATTAAATTTTAAAAGGACACTTACCGGTCCTTCTGAACCTAAAAATTAAATCTGTTTAAATTCTAGAGGATTTTCGCTTTAATTTGATACCCATACATGTGCTAGACATTTATTTACAATAAAAATATTAATTATGAAATAAAAAAAGAAATATAGCCAATACTGGCCAAGAAAATTAGTTTCTATTATAGCCATCAGTGCAACCGACAAATCCAAGCCATTTTCCAAGAATCCCGGGATATTCGGAACTTTAAAAAGGCCGGGATCCCGGGATTAACATTCCTAGTGCATACGTACGTAGCTAAGCCTCGCATTTGCCAATGGCCTCCCAGTGTGTATGTTAGTAAGTGGATTTTGGAGTGCATATGTGGTTTAGCAAGACTGGTTTTTTCATTTACACTCGCCTCGCCTGACTTCGTACATCCCCGCTTTTCGCACTGCCCACTTCCCCACAGGCAATTTTGTCTTCATGAAATTACCGACAGTAGCGGATGCGTTTTTACTGCAATTTATTTTCTACAAAAATTTGCTGCTGCTGGCAACAAACTAAGAAATTGTTCAAGTGAAATTAGCTAAAATGCAAACAAGAGCTGGAGTGGCTGGTTTGCGGGTAAAAGTCTCAACAAGAATATTTTGAAAGAAATGTGTGAACGGAAGTGAATAACAGCTGATATGCTGTTGCAAACATTAAATTTATTTTCGAAGTTGCTTGTCTCACTAGTAGTCTTTCTTTTCAGCTTTGCCTTTGATTTTAGTTTGAATGCTTCCACTCCTTTAATTGCATAGTTTAATTTGTATTCAATGGATGTTAGCTGGTTTTGAATGTAGTTGGATCGATATGAATATGCCGCAGTGCTAATTGTCGTCAAGTAAAGACATATTGTGGAATAAGTCTGGTCGTAGCACATTAAAATCAATCCTTACGAGAGATATGTTGAAGAAATAAATTTATGATTGAAAAATGAGAAGTTCAAAGGGCTGTTAATTGAGTAAAAATAAAGAGCAGTTATCACTCTAGAAAGGATAAGGAGGTCTTGCTTGCTAGAAAACAAAGCCTTACACCGGTCTGTAGTAAACTATATACGCCGCTTCAATAGAATCAGCGAATCCCAGGGAACTCACATACTAACCCGTCCAAAAGCCGCTAGGCCATTCGCCACTGGATGCCTTCTCATGTCGTCTCAGATCCACCTTTGCACGGAGGTCGAAATGCTAAACGTGAAACACCGCAACATGGTTCTATCTGGGCATTTATTTTTTTTTGGGTTATCATAGACCAAACTACCCTAACTTTAATTAAGCAGGTAGCACTCAACTACCAACAAACGTTAGGAGACATCACAGTCGCCGTTAGAGAGAATAATCCAGCATTTGTAAAATCCTACTCAGCTCAGTGCATCGAGAAGAGGTGAAGTCTGCTACACTTCTTGCCAATAGCAGACAACCTACCACCTGTCCCCTACCGCTCAAATTAGACTGATAAGCGAAATGCGAACCAAGCTAGCCGAACTACGGTGAACAGTAAACTAAACTATTTTATAACCAGGATAGGTCCGGAGATACATGCCCAAAACAACGACGTGAACCCAACTGACAACAGAGGAACTCTGGGCTAAACCCTTGGAGAGGAACTCTGGCTGCAGGAGTTTAACAGGGAGCAACAATGATGACACATTTGGTGTTAAAGCACTGAAAATACAAAAGAAACCATCAACGCTTCTTGGATAAATAAAAATAAAGAGAGTACTCGTAATAAAGGACAATATTTTATGAAATTCCTTCAATAATTGGCCTACTAGCCGTCAGCAGTGCGAACGGTCGCCACTTCTCTAAGCGTACCTTCCGCCCGTATGTACTGCGTGAAGTACTGCTACACACTCTAGATTGGGGGACTTTTGGTAAATAGGATTGACATTGTTCTCTATTGTCTTCTGAGCAGAAGATAAATTGCCCCAACTCCAAGGTGAAACATAATATATTGACGGATGCATGGCTAGGGTATGCTTGAACCCAAGTATGCGACTTTGTCTACCGGTCGACCTGCAGTTTCCACATTTTTCATACCCATGGAAATAAAAAAACAAAAAAAAACACCGGCACAAATTTCACCAAAAGTATATCGAATGAGCCAGGTGATGCCTGAAAGTCATTACTATTGGATCGAGTCTGCAGATAAAATCTCTGACCGGCTTTAGTTTTAGCGAGCGGGTTATCTTCGACTATCTCCGTAGTTTCTCATAGCTAGCCAAAGTCGGCATATTGGTGCAGGAAAACAATTTGGAATCCAGGCTTCTTTGTTCACTTCATCTTCAGATGTTATAAAAATTGCAAAGAATCGTTTCACTTCCAACGAAAAGTTTAAACTCGAAAATTTTCCCCTAGTCATTTCACAGAATCGAGTTTGAGTTGTGTGAATCAACAACAACTACCATAAAAGCAGTAAAAACGATGATTTGAAAAAACGCATCCAACCAGATAGTTCATGTGTGCTGATTTTGGCCGCTCGTTGTCCTACTCAACGCTAGCTTGCGGCAGGCAGCAGATGTGCGAAATGTCCAATTTGAAATATAGCCAGCAACAGAACAGAAACAAAAAGCACAAGAAGCGTAGAAAGATTAGCGGCCGAAGAATTTGGCAAGAGGAAAGAAACGAGGTAGAAGAAAAAAACAAAAAAAAAAAACAGGATTGAAACTGAAAACTTTGAGTTGTTGCCAAACAGTAACAGTGTGGCAAACATTTTAAACGGCAGTGATTTAGCTAAAGTCACGGCAAAGCAACGGCAAGGATTGTAAGCGAATGCAAGTCAAGCGTATGCTTAAATCGGCCAATGGTTGGTTTGTGGATGAATTGTTTGCCAAAGTACGACATGTAACGCATTTGGATTCATGGTCTGCATATACATACATTAAAAACGCCGCAACAGTGGGAATGAGCACAACAGTACAGTGAGTTAAAGCAGTACACGTGATGCGGGCTTCCTGGAAAACACCCACACGAGACTGTAAGTATGCAAAACTGTGCACACTCATGAGCATACTCGTATATACATATATGTACACTCACAATCATAAGTTTGTATACACCTCGTTCTCATATAATATTCACAATTATTTTCATGAAAAAATTTCTTGTAAATTGTAGTATATATATCATAGTTCGTTCTATAACATAAACCATATACCTAAATCAAAATTTCGCACTTGATATAGAATTCAAAAAATTTTCATCAAAATTACCTACGTTTTAGGCAGAATTTTTAGAAATGTTTCGAGTAAGCAATTTGGTAGCCTATTCAATTTTAGCTTCAATTTTTTTTTTTTGTGAAGAGCGTTGCTCATTTTCTTCCATATAAAAATAGATTTTGATCAAGCATCATTATATGAAAGTAAATCCTCAACACACGTAACAAAATATTAAAAAAATCATCTGTAATTATACTAAATTTAAATGGGCTACAAAACTGCATACTCGAAATTTACTTAAAAATTCCGAATAAAAGTTTTTAAAATTTTACGAACATTTTTTGAATATTTGTGAATTTTATATAAAGTGTGAAACTTTGAGTTATGTTATGACTATCCTTCGTCAATGCTATTCGCACCTGGAACTCGGTTCCAGTCTAAATAAAAGCAATCTTAAGAGTGTTTTGTACTCGTATTTTCGTTAAATTATTAGCTCATTATCAGCTGAGGTTCGCTATCTATGCCCGGTAGAAAAAAATTATCAATTGATAAAAAATAACCCACTTGTAGTTAGCTTTTTGTGCGATTTCGATAAAATATATAACTTGTAGTTAGCTACAAAAAGCTAACTTGAAACTAGTTGACAAGTAATGCAGGAGTAATGAAGGAGATTGTTTTCTTTAAGCGCGTTTCTATTTAAATATCCTGCGTTGCGCAAATACTATCTCTAATTGAGGACAAATAAAAGGAGGAACGAAATTTCATGTTATCATTTTGAAGTTATATCTGACGGAGTTCGAATATGGGACCTCCTACTGCAGAATATGGAAACAAATATGAAATGTAATGAAATAAATAAAGTAGGGCTGTGCGATTAATTGATTACTCAAAATTTTAATTAATCATAAAGTAAATAACTCAATTATTCGATTAATTGGAAATTATGATTACTCAAAAGTTCAGTTACTCGAGTTATCAAGATTTTTGATTAACAAAAAACAAAAATATTTGAGTAATTTGCTTTATGATTAATCAACATTTCGAGTAAAATGAGTAATCAACATTTCAACTCTTTACATATGTATAAAGTAGTTAAAGTTCCTTGATTCTTTGAACACAACGTTTCTGTTTTCAAAAATTAAAACGAAAAATTTTTTTCATATACAGAATGTAAAAAAGAAAATAAACCTTTTCCAAAGCAAACTCTTTTAACGAGCAAAATTATTTTTTTTGAGTAACCATATTTCAAGTAACTCGATTAATCATCGTTTTGAGTAATCAAAATCTTGATTACTAGAGTATTTGATTAACCGAATAATTGATTAACCAACTTGCTCGAGTAATCGAATAATCGCACAGCTCTAAAATAAAGTAAATAAAAATGAAATGAAAATAACAAAAAATAAAAAAAAAATAAAAATAAAAGTGTTGCTTTTCCTATGGATATTTTATGTCCAAAATTAGTTAGTTACAAGTTAATTACATCTATTGCATAGGTAAACCACCCTTGACTGTTTCGCGGCCATCGCCATAGAAATATAGTTAGCTTTTGTCAAAGGAAATATTTATACAGATAATAGGTGACTTTTAGCTCCTTCCTAATCAACTTGAAGTTAGCTTATAGTTAGACACATTTCCTGCAGGGTGTAGTTAAAATGTCAATGTGTATGTTTTAGATTTAGGATAGTTTAAAACTGTACTGCGTTCTTCTTATTTTCCTTTTTCTTTTTATTTTTCTTTTTCTGTTTCTTTTTCTTTTTATTTTCCTTTTTCTTTTTGTTTTTGTTTTTGTTTTTCTTTTTATTTTTCTTTTTATTTTTCTTTTTCTTTTTCTTTTTCTTTTTCTTTTTCTTTTTCTTTTTCTTTTTCTTTTTCTTTTTCTTTTTCTTTTTCTTTTTCTTTTTCTTTTTCTTTTTCTTTTTCTTTTTCTTTTTCTTTTTCTTTTTCTTTTTCTTTTTCTTTTTCTTTTTCTTTTTCTTTTTCTTTTTCTTTTTCTTTTTCTTTTTCTTTTTCTTTTTCTTTTTCTTTTTCTTTTTCTTTTTCTTTTTCTTTTTCTTTTTCTTTTTCTTTTTCTTTTTCTTTTTCTTTTTCTTTTTCTTTTTCTTTTTCTTTTTCTTTTTCTTTTTCTTTTTCTTTTTCTTTTTCTTTTTCTTTTTCTTTTTCTTTTTCTTTTTCTTTTTCTTTTTCTTTTTCTTTTTCTTTTTCTTTATCTTTTTCTTTTTCTTCTTCTTCCGTTTATTTTTCTTTTCCTTCTTCTGTTTTTTTTTTTTTCTTTTTTAACTTTTATACATTTATTTACTTATTTTTTTCCTCTTTTGGGTTTATATAGATTGATAAGTTTATTTTAAGTCAATGTTGTACTAAAAATTTCTTTGGGATCTCACTGTACTAAATTTGTTTTATAATAAATGAAGTCAAATGTATATAGTTTACGTTATAGATTGAACTAAATTTTTATGGCCATATTCATACAAAATAAAGTAGGTTTAAAGAGCTTTATAAAATGACGTTTTCATACATTTTTCAGTTTATAAACCTTTTATAGCTACTTTTTTATGAATAAGGCCATTAATGTTTATATAAGTGAAGCAATTTTTTCATGAAAATAGTTGTAAATATTATATGAGAACAAAGTTTATTCTAACTTTTGACTCTGACTGTACGTTAGGGAAAAAAGTAAATGCCGAGTTTTAATGCCTCTAAATCATTTTTGATTTCACAATAACAAAATATATTTTTGGGTATAGAAAAATTCTAGGGGTGAGGGCATTAAAATTCCGACTATAGCTTTGTTTTAAAACCACCCTAATGAACATACATACATATGTACTTACTATGTAGATGAGTAAATGTTGGTCGGCTAGTAAGTATTTTCACTGCGCTGAACTGTAGTTGCTTTCATATTGAAGTAGTCCATCGTTGAAAATTTATTGGCTTGGCACATTTTGGCAGCCGAAATGCATCCATCTTCGCCTATACCAACCAACATGCAAAATGACTCTGGCTAGTTGCGCGTTGGCAGCGGAATTCCAAGAAATATCTAAGTACTGGTATGCGTTTATAGACTTGGATAGATGAACAGCGAGCGGGTATGTTTTGGTATGAATTTGTGCTACGTAAAACAAAAAAAAGTCTACCTTAACTGGGCCATACATATCTAGGCGCAGCAAAAGGTGTAATAGCCCATTCGCTTTTGCCACAGTCAGCGTTAGATTGTAAGTGGGTGAGCGCATTAAATCACCGTTACAGTCACTGCCTTTCGAATTTTACGCATTTATTGCAGCCGTGCACGAAAGGGCGGACAGATTTCGGTATACGCGCTATTAAAGCCTGGAGCTATTGAACGGTTGAGTGTGGGAGTAGTGGCTGTTACGGATGTTGAAAGTTATATAATTACAAATTTTCGTTGTTATTATGGAAAGTAGAACAATAATTAGCTCTTTGGTGTAATGCAAATAAATTTAGATATAAGAAAAAAAAATCAAAACGTCAGTGCGACTGCAACGGTTTTGCCTAACTTTCTCTTCTGATTAACTGCGCTCTCCTGAGGTTGTGCGGTGTTACTTGGTATCAATGCTTTACGTACCTAACTTTTATTAGCTCCAATCATGAGAAGATTTTTTTCGAGAACTTGGACTCTAATTGACAGCTTGTTTTTATCAAGATTTACAGATATTAAGCTGTAATGCTAGGAAATATAACCAATAGCGAATGGTTCAGTATCAGCGAACCGGCATTAAATCGAGGCACATTTCCGCTGCTCTAGGGTGGTAACTCTGACCAATATTCCACTAAAACGCTGTTGATGGAGACACAATGATGTCGGGCCTCTTCCAGTCTACTATTAATGAACTCTTGGTCGAGGCTATATCCAGATGATAGTGCATGGCCTCGAAAAGTAAACAGCCACACTCTAAATCGCATTCAAAACAAAAGATGTGGCAATCTACATATGTCGAGCCAAGTTTCAGAGCAGATTTCATCAGAGTCGTTTTCTAGTTGTCAAAAACTTGCAAGTTAACAGAGTTATTCTGGCTAAGTCTTTTGTTAGATAATTTAAATTTTTTTTTATTCGTTCAGGAAAGTCTTACAAAAGATGCTCTATTGCCAACTTTCATGGTGAAAAGCTTTTATGATACAAAGCACTGGAGCGCGTTCCAAATGGAGATGTATATCATTTTGCTCGCGCTGTTGCATTGGCCGAGTGAGCGAAGCACTGGACTGCCATTTGTGAGATCTGAGGTTGGAATCCGCGGATTTTTTTACATTGTTTTAATTTAATTATTATTATTATTTTTTAATGTAATGCTTTTAAAAGCAAAAATATTTAAATATCTTAATTTCGTAAAATTTTTAGTAATTTATTTGATTTTTTTTTCAAATTTTTTACATTTAATTTATTTTCGTTTTCTCAATTTAATTTTTAGATCTTATTATTTTAGGACAAAATATGTTTAAAATATTTTTTTTTTTAAATCTATTATTTGTTCCATTTTTAATGTAGTTTTAAAAGGAAAAATATATATTTTTTAATGTCATTATGCGTGTTTATACCTGTTTGGTTATCAGAAAGGCGTATCAAAAAAGCACCTCACGCGCTAAGTTGCTTCATGAACTCAAATTTCCAATACGGCCAAAATCAGCAAAGTGGTTGAAGGCCGTGGAAGTATGCGAAGGACATCTTTGTTTGAAGAAAATGGGATTTTTGGAACCGTGGCAATATTATTTGATGACCGAAATCCGCCTTGGATAAGATTATCCATAATTTTTTAAATTTATTTTCAGACTGAATGTCCTCACTGCCAGATTTCTCTAGTATTCGAATAGTTTTTAAATCTTTTGAAATCTCTGAAGCTGTTTTTGCGTAAAAGATACCAGTTACTTGAAATCCGTACATTAACTCCATAAGGACACAATTTCTTCTTTTAGAGCTTCGTTTCGCACTTGCATGTATTTTGAATAGAAAAATCCAGTTTTGCACCACTGTTCGAAGTGCCAAAAATCGCGCGGTCTCCCTTGCTTGGGTGCAGGGCGCCTCTTTTGCCAGAACAATATGATCTGGCGCTTTGCTCACGGAAACCGAATCTTGTCTACCATTTCGCCTCTTCAATAATATATTCTCATTATTTTCAGCTACAATGGAAAGATCAGGAGTCACATATGTATCTTGGAAAGGGTGGATATATCGATATACATACATATCGTTGCCTTAATATAGAAAGGCCCTATCTGACATCGTCGCTGATTTACAAAAAGTCGTAACTAACTAAAAATCGAAAATTTACGTTTTAAGTGATTATGATGCATTTGATCGAATTATGTGGCCTCACATCGTTTTATGCAATAAAAGATTTTAGTTAGTTACGGCTTTGTGCATTTCAGCGACAATGTGAGATAGGGCCTTTCTATATTAAGGCAGCGATATATAACGAATATCGAAGCTGGAGGCGCACACTTAGGCATTTATTTCGAGGGTTTTGGAGAGCATCAGCTTTTTTTCTAATTTCTGTGGCAATAAGGAGTAGTGGCTAAAGTCATAAGGCTGAGTTTAGTATAATGTACCGCTTGCAGCATATGCTGGCGAATGTATGCGAATGCAACAAGTTTCGCCAAAAATCTACTTTACCTTGGGTAACAATGATGCATTATAATAGAGTCAGCATTTCGACTGTAGCTGATATTTATTAATGCAACAGATTTGTAAAATTTTTGGAATAATGGTAATGTTAGTCGTACTGTTAATTATAATGGTAATGGTTAGGGTAGTTGTAATGATATTGAAAATGGTAATGGTACTATTAATGGTGATCATAATGGTAATGCTCATTGTAGTGGTTTGGCAATGGTAATGGTTATTGTAAAAATAATGGTAATGGTAGTGGTAATTGTAATTGTAATTGTAATGGTAATTCGAATAGAAATGGTAATGGTAATATTAATTGTTATGCTTATGATAATGCTAATAGTAATGAGAATTGTAATGGTAATGCTGATGTTGCTGACAGGGCTGGTAAAAGTAATAAATAGCAATTTTTGGAAGCATCTTTGCTGGAAACAATAAAATTACTCGTAAATCACTGAAATAAACATTCCTTGGCTTCAATTCTTGCCAACTTTTTGCTCCGACTTACTAAGCTACCAAATGCTGAAAGTCATAACCTTTCGCTTTCGGTTACAAATTTATCGCACTCAGAAAGGCAAATATGCACCCGTACGTTTGTAAATTTGCACATCATTCATTCACAATACAATTCTTACCATTCACCATACTAATCGAACTTCAACTACAATTACTACTCCACTTGCCTGAGGACACAGTTTTCATTTCCTTTCATGCTTGTACTTATTTCCTTAAACAACTGAATTTCGTATGATTTATGTACGTACATACGTACGTATGTATGCATGTATGAATGTACGTTTGTATGTATTTACTATTAACTAAAATAGCATAACAAGCTTAGTCTTTCCATCAGAAGGAAAAAAGAATGTAAGTATTTGTGTACATATGTATATTGCTTCAAGGTAGCAGCAACAACCTAACCAAGCAAACAACTGCAATTGACAGTCGCAGTGAGTGAGTCTTTTGTTTGCTGTCACTCACTCATCATAGCCGACGTCATTGCTGGTTGGTCATTCCCTCATTGATTCGATCAATCTTTGCTACATTTCCATTCGCTTGTTATCAAAATTGTCGCTTTAATGTTGTTGTCATTTGCTTTAATGTTATTTCTTTTGTTTAGTTTTGATGTTCTATTGCCCGGAGATAAATGTTTTTTTTTGTTTGTTTTATGCATTGTAAGTTCGTATGGTTTCTTATGTTCTGTTTGTTTCGCTGTTGCTTGTGATTTTTATCACCCATGTCAGTGAATTGACATGCAATTTTGCTGCTGATATTCGTACTTGATGTGTTTTTGTTTTTATATTTTCTCACTTTTTCATATTTCTGCATTCATATTTAGTACAGTTTTTCTGCTAACGTTTTCATGTTTTCTTTGCTTTTTTTGCTAGCAATTTTTCCAATTTTCTACTTCTTTTCCACTTCTGGCTATACTTTATCTTCGCAGTTAACACACTACAGCCACATTGCTGCTTATCACCTACAACAATACTAGGGATGCCAATCCTGTTTTTGAGGTCCCAAATCGAAAAACTTATAATTTATACGACGGTAAAAGAAGTTTAAAAATTTTGAGGCCGAAATATGTTTTTCATCAGCCGGATTTTGTATGAAGTAATTTCAGAGTGCAAAGTTGCTATGTTCCAATTTAAAAACTGTACAGGAGAGGAAAAACTTCTTATAGCCACTTTCTTTAAACTTAAATAACTCCGAAAAAAGTAATTCCGAAACCCCGGGATCACAATTTTCCTAATATTTTTGCATCCCTAAACAACACATTCTCTCTATCCACCCTACATGGCGTATGAGCAACCTGCTTGCCGTTGCAATGAACAAAATATGATTTTTAGCGCTCCTAGAAATATGCTTGTAAGTTTGTAACTATAAGCATTTGTAGCTCTCATTTATATCGTTCGTTGGCCATGACCGAAACCTCATAAACAATTCAAATTTTAATCAACTTTGGCTAGTTTGAGTCAGACAAAGCGCGCTTACTCCCTACCTCGCTTTTGTGCTCTGCAGTTACAACCAGCCTTCCTACTCGCTGCACGTTTTTAAATTGCTCTTTAAAAACCCTTTTGTAAACACAATTACGAACAGAAACAGCAGATACCTGCGTACAAATGTATGTATGTATTTACAAAATGGTTTGCAGCTACCTCCTTTGCATACATTTGACTTCATAACCAGCAACTTTGTGTGGTTTCTAAGCGTGTTCGGGTGTGTCTGAGTGTCGTTTGATTGCAGAAAAATATGAAATCGACTACTGCTGATTGCATATTGTACGAGTACATGCAATCGTACACATATATACATATATCGGGCGTTCCATACTAAAACGAGCGGGGTTCACACTTCATGTGTTTGATTTGTTTAAAATTTTTAGGGTTGTTGCATATATGTACATAAATAATAAATATATATGAAATTTGACCTTGATTAATGCATTTTTACAAACTGTACAGCACAAAAATAAAAACAAATCGGTTTGATAGTTTTCCAAATATCTCGAACACGGAGCGAGGAAAAAACTTGAAAGGAATCCCACATACACACACCAAAATTCTCTATTAAAAATAATATTTGAAAGAATGTTTTTTTCTTAAAAAAATTTTCACATACATTTGATTAAAAAAAATAGTTTGTGAAAATATGCCATCTCAAAAAAAAAAAACATTAAAAAAAAAATCACAGTTTGAGTTTTGATTTTTTTTTTAATTTTTTAATATTTTTTCGAATTTTTTTGAGTATGCAGTTGTGTAGCCCATTAAATTCGAGTATAATAAAATGCAAGTCTTAAGCGATTGCATGTGTGTATGTGTGATTTTGTTCAAATTTTTTCCTCGCCACGTTCTGGAGATATTTAGAATTTTTAAAGTTTTTCAAAATATATTACTCAAGCTCAAATTTCATACTAATTTATTTTTGATGTTTATGCATGAAACCTAAAAATTTGAAACAAATCAAACACGAGTAGTGTGAACCCCATCCGTTTTGGTATGGAACGCCCCATATATATGTATATATATAAATATATATACGTACGTTTGTATGTACGTACATACATATATTGTTTGCCATTCGAATGAATGCGATATATCTTTGATCTGTGTATGTATGTGCGCTTATTTGAAGCGGGACATAGAGATAAACATTTTCTTGTTGGCAGACGTATGAATTCAGCTATAATGGCTACAGACAAGAGCAAGAAGCATCGGCTCGTTGTGGTCATAGGATTGTATTTGTTGTACCAAGCCAACACTTGCCAACTAATCAACAACGTTTAGTGTCTTTATAAAATTTTGCTTCTTGCAATCGCAAGCGTTCTTTAATTCGTTATGAATTCGAAGCAAATACAATTTCTAAAGCAATTATTATATTTCGTTTTGTGCTGCGCCGAATTACTTGCTGCTGGCAATGAGCTTATTGTGAAGACGCTCCAGCTTCATTGCAATTATTGAAAGCAGAGGTGTATAGTTTTATTTATTTTCTTTAATATCTACGAGTAACAACTTTTTCGTTATTTTGTTGTGGGGTGATTGTAAAAGAGAATAAATTTTGTATTTAACTATTTATTCTTGTGCTATGCTAAATTAACCTTGCTTAAAAGTAGAAAATTTGACGAGTACTGAAATACAAATTCTTCTTAAGTAGTCGGATAGTTGTTTCAAATACCTAAATCCAGGAATATATAGCCATTCTGTGGTGAGTACCAGGGCACGAAACGTTTTAAGTTAAAAATATTTATATTATGGTGATTAGTTGCAACGCACAGTGGGACATGCCCATATAAGCTACGGTCAAAATTAGTAACCGTACTTCCAATTCGCTGATATTTCGTATATGCTCTATTCTGCACTTCGGAATGAAAAAAATGTGGCAAAAAGTAAAAGTTTAGGCACTACCAAGCCCACAGCTCTAGTGGGCGGAAATGGTAAATGTCAATCGATTTTGATGAAACTCCGAGTATACGCTGGCTTTAACCAGAAAATCATAAATCTACAGTAATGTAAAAATTGGTTAAACGCACGAAACAATCAATATATTCACGAGACTATAGACAAAATATAGTAAAACTGCGTTTTTAGTTTTTCTCTGTGACGTTAAGATTTTTTGAAAGGACTTTGAAATTTCAAGGATATGATTATTTCAAAACATTAAAAAAAAAAATCAAAATATTGTAGAATAACAAATTATAATGGCTATTAATCCAAAAGGGTAAATGCCGCGTAATAAAGGGCTTAGGATTTGGATGTGCAATAAAGTTTTACTTTTTCGAAAAGAGGTGTCACCTGTTAAGAAATTAAGCTCAAATTATTTAAAAAGTTAAATCATTTGTTACAATATGCGTATCAACCGAAATGGTTTTGAAATGGCTTTATATCTTAACTACGTGTAGTAGGGTTGCCACATGTTCAATAAATTTAATTCAATTTTAATTAAAGGAATTTAGTAAGTGAATAAGGTGTCACTATATGGGTGTCAGACAAAAGAAGTTTAAGAAGGTATTAGTTTGGAAATATTTTGGAAAGGGTTGCGACCTATTTCAGAAGTCGAACTTAAAATTTATACCCAAGTTATATGAAATATTAAAAATGGATGTCAAGTGAAAGATATTTAAGAAATATTTACTTTGAAAATTTAGAATGTTTTAGATGTGTTTGAGGGTTGCCCCAGTTTAAAAGGTTATATTAAAATTAGCTGATAAATTAAATGAATTACTAAACGATGGTTGTCAATGGAACTGTATTTTAAAAGGGTTGCCACCTGCTTTGAAAGTTGTTTTTAGTTTTGTTATGCATATGTTACATGAAATTTTAAAATATGGATATCAAACAAACGAGTGTGAAGAAAACTTTAAATTCAGCATTTAGAATTTTCAAGGGCGTCATATATCACACAGAAGGGGTTTAGATGATTCATTGGGAATATTTTATGAGGTTTTTGAATAGGGTTTTACCTTTTTAAAAAGCTAAATTCAATTTTGGCGTTTTAACGTCATACGCGTCCACTAGTTTTATTTATTTTTATTTTTGAAACTAATAAAGTGTGTTCTTAATATATAATTAAAAAAATAAAAATAAATATTGCGAATTGTGAAGGCTATTCAAGCATAACTTTTCTTTTTTTTCAATTGTACTAAAGCCTTTTTTTTTGTCAAAAAATCAAGCTAGCAACGATAAAAATGAAAATGTGGAATCATTTTTTGAATGGAATTGGAGTATGAGTAACATTTTCCATATTAAAGTTTGATTTTTTTTTCATTTGCAATGCCGACTTAAAATGAAAATATCTTGAGAAAATGGCCTCATATAAAAAAAAACGATATGCAGATCCGTAGTCTAAGACTCAAAATTAAGTTTACGTATCTCGGCATGTTTTGTGTCATTTTAGCGTCCCTGCAGTGTAATGAAGATTTTCACACCATGACGCCCTCCTACTGCAAAACTTTTTTGGATGCCAATACAAAATTTTTTCAGTTTTGGGGAAAATTAACAAAACGTTTCTTTATTCATAAAGCNCATGCGATTTGACGCCTTTAGACTATTTTTTGTGGGGCTACGTCAAGTCTAAAGTCTACAGAAATAAGCCAGCAACTATTCCAGCTTTGGAAGACAACATTTCCGAAGAAATTCGGGCTATTCCGGCCGAAATGCTCGAAAAAGTTGCCCAAAATTGGACTTTCCGAATGGACCACCTAAGACGCAGCCGCGGTCAACATTTAAATGAAATTATCTTCAAAAAGTAAATGTCATGGACCAATCTAACGTTTCAAATAAAGAACCGATGAGATTTTGCAAATTTTATGTGTTTTTTTTTAAAAAAAAGGTATCAAGCTCTTAAAAAATCACCCGTTATTACTTCCTTTAAAACATGACAAAACGAAAACTTCTACAAAATCTGCATACTAAATTATTTGCACTATAAGCTGAGCTACACGTCAAGCAGGTCTTTTGATCAAAAGATGACGTCACTCCGCTTGACCGCTCTAAGATCAATAGTCGGGATAGGCAACTGTGGACTGCCTTATGGGCATATATGGTATGACTTTTGTCGCAGCTGCAAAGACGAGGAACAATTAGAGAGACTATCGAAGACTATCTTTGACACCGTCTTGCCCTGGGCAGAGCGCGTAATCAATTCATCAGCCAGTGAACGAATTTTCTTCTCGACTCTCTCTGCTCTATAAAGCGAACTCGGCGGTTCAACCACTAAGGGACGGAAGGAAATAAATGGATTCCCATGCCCTTGGCTCCAATCTAATCTAACCTAGCCTTCGAAGTAATTCCATTTTTCCTTTTGGACTACATAAATACCATGGCAAATTATATGTAAGTGCTAGAAAATTCTATCAAGTCATCTTAAGCGGATTATGCTGGTAATATGTTTATGAATTCGTATCTTCCACTTTTGTACCTAAAGATACTTTAGCCATTATTAGCAAGAGACATGATAATAAAGACTTTAAAAACAAACTCACTAAATCTTCTTCGTTTTCTATTGTGTTTTTCCAGCAATAATTAAAGCGACTTTTCTCTGCGCTGCTCCTGCAATCGCGTACGTTATATTGTAATAGCTTTCAAGAAAAGATTTATGATATATTCAACTTAAAATGCGTACGTAAAGGTAGTCATGGTAGGCAATGGTGAGCTCTAAAGCGTAAAGACGCATTAAGCGTGGTGGCTAGTAAGCAAAGCGTAAGCAGATGTAAAACAGGGCGCAAATGGGCAGAACGGACAAGAAAAAAAAAACAAACAAAGCGACAACAACGCGACAGAGAGCAGACAATGCTGATAATGTATTGGGGAAAGAAGAATACTAACAATACAAGTTACATACATACTATATAAGAATATACATAATTATATAATTATATATATATATGTATATATTATATGTATATTAGGGTGGTCCTTAGACCACAAACCACATCGCTTATTTCTTTCTGCGCACAAAATAAGGACATAGACGAAAGTTTAAAAATTTTTAACCCATTTTTAGGAGTCGCTACCAGGGTTAGAAAAAATTAAATAAAATAAAATCGCAATAATTCGAAAAATGTTAACTTTCAACAGCTTTAACTCAGCGAATGTATCTATATGAATAAATTTATTAATATGCCAAACTTATGAGATTTCCAGTCAAAATTTTGTCGAATTTTTGCGATTTAAAAAATCAAAATTTTTAATCCCTTTAAAAATTTGTTTAAAATTTTAGAATTTTTGTGGATACCTTTATTTCTTGGGAGTTGAACAAAATAAAAGGCCTCATACAAACTTTAGTAGTTGATATTTTTTTTGGGGTCACCCTAATATATATATATATCTATATGTATATATATATATATACTGCTGTGCACTCTTCTGTGGTTCAGAGGTCAGCTGTAACAGCCTTAAGGGTATTAAAATTATCTGTCGACGGATGGGGAGGAATGTAGTGTGGGTCGTGCGGGTCTGTGCTTGTTTGGGTGTGTAGGTTTGTATACGTGGCACCGGCGCGTAAAAAACTATGAGAAATGTTGAATTAAGATAAATTAATGGTTAAAATGTGAAAATTTATTTGCGTTGATAACGCAAGACTAAAAATAACAAATAAAAGTAAAAATATTAACTGTGCTATGTAGTAAATGTCATGGACCAATCTAACGTTTCAAATAAAGAACCGATGAGATTTTGCAAATTTTATGCGTTTTTTTTTAAAAAAAAGGTATCAAGCTCTTAAAAAATCACCCGT
>NW_016157342.1:29930-103321 GCF_001687245.7 Rhagoletis zephyria | reverse complement strand
AAAAAGAAGTCTGATGAGGAGATGTGGTGATCTCCGAAATAGTGCTATAACTTCTACCGCTTAGACTTTGTTGCTTTTTCAATTTTTCCTAATAAACAATCGTGGTACAAAGCTCAATAAAAATATTAAAAATAAAATATGTTAACAAGCCACAATAACATTGACAATTTCAAAAATATTTTAGAAACAAGTCCTTCTTATAAATCTGTCGATTGTCATCCATATTATATTCTATATTTAATTTATGGAAAAATGGTATTTGATTTTTAAATAGGTGGCAACCTTTCATTCGTTTGTCACCCATATTTTATTGGTCCATTTAACTTGTTAATAAAATTTATTTAAATTTTCAAATAGGTGGCATTCCCCTTAAACATGTTTTTGTACTACACTTTTTTGTCAATGTCGTGCGTTAGTAGGATCTTATCTAATTAGTAAATTAAATTAATTTTTAATTCCTAAGCTGGCGGTGGAAAATATTTTCCCAATAGAAAGAACTTTCTTAAAATCTCTTTTGTTTGATAACCGCATTACGATATTTTATTTAACTTGCTAACTAAATTAATTTTGAATTTTTAAACAGGTGGCAGACCCATTAAAAATATTTCAGAAATACAACTTTCTTAGCCGCTTCCGTTTCATAACAAAACTAAAATATTTTGTTTAACTTGTTGATAAACTTATTTAAACTTTTGAACAGTTGACAACCGTTCTGAAATCGCTTTCGTTTGACATCCATATTGTTGTGATATTTGACTTAACTTAGTGGTTAAAGTTGTAATAGATGGCAGCCCTCGTTAAAAGTATGCTTCGCATCGGTTGATGCCAATATTTAAACATTTTGTTTTATTTTTTTAATTAAATTAATTTTGAATTTCTAAACAGGTGGCCTTTTAAAAAATACTTTTAAAATAGAACTTTCTTAAACAGACCCCGTTTTATACCCATATTAAAATAGCTTGCTTAAACTGTTGATTAAACTGATTTTATTTTTTTGTACAGGTGGCTACTTTCATGAGGAATATTTTCGTGAAAAATCGTTCTTGAACTGCTTTCGTTTGACACTTTTATTGCTGTAATATTTATCGCAATTTATCGATTTTAATTTACTAACAGGTGGCAACCTCTTCAAAAAGTATTTTGGAAATAAATCGTTTTTGAATCCCTTACGCTCGGCTTATTTCAAATTCAATTGATTAATGAACATTCCCAAACCCCTTTTAACACCGATATATATGTATGTATGCAGCGATACCTAATTTCTCAAACAAACAGTTCCTAAATACATATAGGTCAACTGACCCACGTTGAACTTACAACAATCTGACTACTTTATTTACATGTACATAATTGATTTTCGGCCAACAAAATAAACATTGCCCAGCTGTTTTGGAAAATCTTAGCAATAAATAACGAACGTTTGTTGAAAAATCGACCTGAATAATTTAACAAGAAGATAAGGAAAAGGTGTGTGTGTGTGTGTGTGTGTTACGCATACGAAAATACAATATTTCTTAGGTGGTTTAGTTCATCGAAGAGACGCTCATCAACGCACGTATAAATAACTGTTTATTTGCTTGCTTACCAATTGGCCTTATTGAGCGGTCGGTTGAACGGCTCACTGTGCAGGCAAAAAGTTTACTTCCACGTTTCTTATTTTTTTTTTTTCACTTGCCATAGCAAATATCCGCAAAATGAATTGAAAACAAACAAAATTAATGACCAACTCACGCCAGAAATCAACATGCCTACGCACGCCAACTGAAAAGTAACTAATTTCTTGGCATATCTTCTGTCTACTTAGTTATTATCTTCTTTTTGCCGTTTTGCTTATCAGCCGCCGTACACATGCAACAGTTTACGTTTCGGGTTACAACCTTCATTTGTCGACTAGTTGAAGAAAATATGGCCAACACCAAAGGTATTTACACTTTTGACCCCATTGCTGGAGATGTGCTGGCCTAGGCAATGGCAGCCAGCTAACCGCAAATAAAATGCAGACAACAATTAAGGTGAATGGACAAAAAAGGTAAATTTTCCAACATTTTGGTTGGTTCCGTTATCTCTACACCACTAAAAATAGATGAATGGGCTTATTTGGACTTACAGCAAAGCAAACAGCTGTTTCGTGGCAAATATGTATTAAAATTAACGAGTTTGTTTACCACAAATAAATCTTTCAATGCGAAGTGGAGTGGAAATGCGACGAGATGGAATGCTAAGAAATTAAATAAGAGAAAAATAATTACTAGGCATGAAGTATTTAGTTAGGTTAGAAAATACTTTGGGTGTATGCCAAACGAGTAGTAGTTTATTTAATATATTTAAGAGCACGTCTATGGGAAAACTACAAATATTTTAACTAATAAGCAATTAATTTTTTTTAATAATGTACATTTGAATTTGTATAATACAGTGCCATAACTATTGAAATTATTTTCCACTAAAATAAATTAGTAAAAAATAGAAACAGGATTGAGAAAGATTTTGGTTGGAATGTGATTTTTATATAGGCGCATAGCTAGACAATAGCTATGTGTGCCTAAATGTATGCAATTAATTACAAACACACATACACGCTTTATGCACTTCTCAAACGGCATATGGAAGGGCTTTAAGTCATACGTTGTTTAGAAACGGATTCGGGCGGTTTATGGAGTTGAATTGCAACGCAGTACTATTTACATGGATGCAGTCATAATATACGTTAAAAGCCTATTTATGGCAGATACGCATAGCGATAAAAACAAAAAAAAAACTATCTACACTGGACTGAGATTTTCGCTCTGAAAACTTAAAAGTTATAGATATAAAAGCGTTGAAATATATTAGATTCGATACATGTATGTGTGTAGGTGTTTTATTTATGATTTATATTGGGACGAATAACCATAATCACTTGTCGAATTTCGTTTGGAGACCAGCCGGTTTCTCTTCATCTCTAGTGGCATTTTTCGTTCCTTATGAAATATGAAGCTCTTCAATGAGTGCGAAGCTAACAAGAGGCAGATGAGCAGAACATTTCTGCGCTCCTGAGTAGCTAAAGTTAGCGTAAAATAAGAACTAAGGAGAGAAAGCTTACTATGAAAACACAGTGCGATAGCATTTTTGGGGGCGGAATTATTCCAACTCAGTATGAAAGAGTTAGACCCGTATAGTAAAACCTTCAAATCTTTCTGCTTTCTCAGTAGAAATTTTTTGTATGGTATTTTTAGAATAAGAGAAAAAAGTTTGCAAAATTCATATCGTAGTGAAATGTATGGTTTGTGTAGATATAGTAAAATTTAACGGGGAATGATTTTATCGAACATTTTAACCCGTTAACTCTCTCACGAAAGGGTCGTTTTGACCCATTTGTTTAGAAAATCTGAATAAAATGGAGTTTGGGAGGTCGCTAGGTGGTTAAAATATTCTATAAACTATTCTGTGAAAAATTTTACTAAGCGTATTCTGAGACAAAATATTTATGCAAATGACTTAAAAGTGCGCAGAAAAAAATAAACACATATTATGTATAGCACAAAAAAATTTTGATCTCAAAAGGTAAAAAGGTTTGGGTGTTTTATTATATGGGTCTAGGTTTTTCATCGTGAGTTGGAATAATTCCGCCCCCAAAACTCTGTTGCACTGTGTAATCAATAAATCGCAAAAGTTTCCAATTCTTATTTTTAGATTTCCATCGGCATATTTTTTTCAGAATTCGTTGGGCTTTTTTCTAGACTTTTGGATTTCACCGCTGGTTTTTCGGAACTGTACGGAATTTTTTCAGACTTTCTGGATGATTTTTGGCAAATTTGAGATTTTGAGAGCTCCACTTATTTAAAATTTTCAGTTTCGGTGGTATATTTAAATCTTATTTTAGTTACCAGGCCCTTTTTTCCTTTTCCTCTGCCTGAAAAAAAATGATACGAGTTTCTTTGTTGCTTTTTTGTTGAGTAACAAATGCGTGCGATTTACATACATATGTATGTATGTGTGTATGCGGGATCATTGATTTTTAATGCCCCAGGAACTTTGTGATTTTCACATATTGGGTTACTGTGACAAGGCTACTAATTTTATGCACCTGCCTCATGTACATAGACTTTATAATTAACGAAGGTGAAATAAAGTTTCGAAATTCATATCGGTTTCAGGTCTAGGAAATGTTACAAAAAGACTAAAACAAAAGTTTTTAAAGTGATATACACATTCGATGAACCCATATGCAAATGGCACGAAACCATTTTATATTAGAAAAGTGAAATAAAAATGAAAATTAAGCTGCAAACTTGTACACCAAATATAATCTGTAAATACATATACCTTAATTATCAGATTTTACAAACGCTCAGTTTGAGAAGGGTTCACTGCCACTTAGTCATAGCTTGCCGCGTCTGAAGGCAGCTGTAGTTGAAAATCTTGCCACCTTAGCACACTTAATTGTCGAAGCAACTTTTTGTAGCAGCAAAGCGTGAAGTGAAGTTTTGATAAATGAATTTTTGTAGTAGCAATACATAGTGAAGAACCATGGTGGAATGGTGGTTTATTGCGCCATGCCTAAGAGCTTTGCTTTGCTTTGGAAAACAGAAGAGGTGAGAAGGGACGAGTTGAAAAAGATGTTGCAGTAAACCAAAAGAGCAAGAAGAACAAGTAAAATATGCTAAAGAAGACACCACTTACTATGCGACATATGGTTTTGAGGCAAGAATAAATTAAAAAAAAAAAAAAAATTAAGTTGAAGGTATTTAGTCAAAAGAAGACAGCAGCTATGAACAAGAGTCAAATTGAAATGCAAGAAAATTCTACAAAAAACTGCTAGAAAATATAATTAAAAAATAGTTAAAAAAGGGACGAAAAACAATTAAGGTGCAAAGGCAACAAAAGCCAGCAAATTTGAAATTCAAGTCAACCAAGCCAACAAATTAAAATGAAATTTTATTGCAGCTGTCCAGTGTGCTGGTTATGCAGACCATTTGATGTTGTTGTTGCTGCTTTCTTTATATGTATGTTTTTTTTTTTCTTTTGTATGCTGTTACACAACTACGCATTGCGGTAAAGGCAAAATGTGCTGACGTTTACCACAGCTGCTGCTTGACTTGCCCAGGCTAGGCTAAGGCTGGCCGGCCTGTGCTGGGCTAGTTGACCTGACAAGCAGGCGTTAAAAGTAGTGGGGAACGAAGAGAACAGCGGTGGCGTAGAGCGGAATAAGGTAAGGGAAGTAAGTGGGATGGGTGAGCCGGTGTGTGTGGGTGTGGCAGCCAACACGTTGCTGCGGTAGTAGATACCTAAAAAAAAATTAGGATTGTTTTTTTTTTGTTTCTTTGTTGAATGAAAAGGGTCAAGCAAGCATAGAAAAACGTGTTTAGCATACCAAAAAGCACACAGAGAATGCACGGAACACTTACATATACATACATATTTNACATTTAAATGAAATTATCTTCAAAAAGTAAATGTCATGGACCAATCTAACGTTTCAAATAAAGAACCGATGAGATTTTGCAAATTTTATGCGTTTTTTTTAAAAAAAAAAGTTATCAAGCTCTTAAAAAATCACCCGTTATGTACATTATGGTATAGATTATATGAAAATATACAGTTACAAATTTACACTCGTAGACATGTGTGAAGTAAACTGCATACTTCTTTTGCCACTATCCTTTTTGCATTAACAACTCAGTTTTCTGGCATACATTTGCTACAGCCCATTAACCGGCAATCAGTCACTAGTCACCATTCACCCCGACTACGCTGCTGGCGCCTAAAAGTAGGTATGAGAAATTTAATTATAGTCCGAAATGAAACCAGTAATTTTCAAACAAATAAAAGGGAGTGGCAAGGAATGCCGAAAACACTGCTAGAATTGGAATATGGAATAAAAATAAATGAAAAAAAATATATATAAAAAAAAATTTTAAGTACAAACAAAAAGGATAATGAAAGCAAAAAAGGAAAACTGTAACGCAAACTGCAAAACAAAAATATCGAAAAAATTGTGTGCACGAAATATCACTTAAAATTGAATACTTTGACGCAGTAGCCAAGCAGGAAGGAGCAGCAGCAACAGCAGAAAACCAATAATTGATGGGCGGCTCAAAAGTTTCCAAAGTAAAATATTGTTTAGATTGCAGTGCAGCCATGATTTTGCTGGCTGCAGTCGATATTGGTTTGCCAGTAAGGCGAGCACACGCTATGCTTTGTAGCGTTTTGCAATAAAGCAAGCAGCACACACCTACATTAACATATGCAATACAAATTCTGTTTGCACTTATGTAAGTAAATATGTATGTAATTTTTAGAGTATTTCCGAAAAATTTTCAGTACTCTTCTGTTAGCTCACTTGTATTTGATGGATTGCTATGCAACGAATTCAAATCACTTTAAATATATATATTTTTTTTGAATTTCCAAAAGCACATTCCTCCAAATAAACGTAGAAACAACAACAAATAAGCGAGTATAGTCATATAGCACAATGCAACACTTTCCAACAGAGCAATAATAATCGAGCAGGGGGCAAATATCACCCAAAGATGCAGAGAGAGAACAACAATCAATTTGGCAATCGAGTTTCATTTTCATTACTCTGCAATTCGTACTACGGTACATACAAACAATTGCGTATATACATTAGGGTGCATCATTTTCCATACACAAAAAAAAACCTATATATTTTAGGACTTCGCCAAAATTTTTCAGGAAAAATATTAAGATTTACGTGTTCATTAGGGTGCCTCAACAAAAAAGATATTTTTCAACGGAGTTGTTACAGGTAATATATTTTCAGACTTTCGCCATAATATTAAATAAATAAAAATATTAAGATTTAGGTTAGCTAAACCGATTTGAAAATACCTCCAAAAACCACATTATTTTTATTGCGTTGACAAAATGTTCATACATTTTTATGTAGGCCTTTTAGACTAATGGCCTTATTCATAAAAAATAAAGTAGCTTTAAAAATTTTTATAAACTGAAAAATGTATGACAACGTCATTTTATAAAGCTCTTTAAACCTACTTTATTTTTTATGAATAAGGCCATTAAACTTTTTTATCATCTGAGGTGACTTTTTGGAAAAATATCAAAAAAAAAATTATTTGATTTATAAAAAACTCGACTTTTGCCGGTCTTTTCAAATGAACTCAACTCAAGACATCTTAATATTTTTCCGAAATATTTTGGCGGAAGCCTTTAAATATAATAAACTCAACAACTCCGCTGCAATAATCGGATTTTTTTTTTTGTGATACACCCTAATATACATATGTACATACATACACATGTATATATGTATTGTTATACGTTTATAGCCCATGCTGAGCATTTTTGCATATCTCTACATTGGAATTTTTAGTTGAACTGCGCCGCAGCAATTACTTTAGGCAATCAATCTTTGTAACTAGCACTGAGGAGTTACAGCAATGCGAATACTACATTTCTATGTTTACTCGTACAAACAGCAGGCAACAATGCAGTGCGTTGCTTTGAGATATCCTAGGTTTTTGTAAAAAAAAAGCTAATTCTTAAAAATTATTGCTCACTTTTAGGGCAGCATAGCGCAAAGCCCAAGACTCTGATTTTGACTGCAGTGTAAACTTTTATGTTGATAAGGGTTTGCTTTGGAAATAAAATTAAAAAAAAAAAAAACGATCTAAAACTTTTTAATGTGAATGAGCGATGAGCGAAATAATTGATTTCTCCATAGGCAAACAATTTACTTATATACATATGTATGCATGTATGTTAAATGAAAATTTTAATTACTTGAGTGGCCTCGTTTTTAGCGCATACAGAAATCGAATCACGAAACAGAATTCTGTAATCATAACTTAACCGATTTTCTGGCTGATATCTTCATATCTAGACTTTATGGCAAAAAATAAATTTTTGGCTCAGAGCGAAATGTGCGCTTCGGAGCCTATTTTTGGCTCGGTTGGAACCATTTTCAGTTCTTTTGAAATGGGTTTTCAGTTCTTTAACGAATTTTTTCGGTTTTTCTGAACCGTTTTTCGGGTCTCTCGGAATAGAGATTCGGTTCGTCTGGAACCGTTATTCGGGACTTTTGGAATCAACTTCCGGTTATTCTGAAACCGTTGTTCTGGTCTCTTGGTGTTGAGTCTCATTTCAGCCGGAAACGCTTTTGGAGTCTTTCGAAATCAAGTCTCGGTTCTTCTGGTACTGTTTTTCGCGCCTTTTGGAATTGAGTTTTTATTCTTCCGGAACCGTTCTTCGGGTCTTTTGGAATTGAGTTTCAGGTATGTTAGACCCGTTTTCGGTTGTTGTAAGATCCGTGCCGGTCAGTTACGGTCAGGACACGGTTATCCGGTTCCAGTTCCTCGGTTCTGTGCATCACTATTAGCTGCAGTATTTCACATAGATGGCTATTGAGATGCTTTATTCTTGAAATGTTGAACTCTCGAATAATATTAATACCCTTAGTCACTTTAATTTGCAGGGATGGTGCTTACACGCCCCCGTTAGCTGCAAAGTTTTCGTGGAAAGGTGGCTTGTTTTGTCAAAAGCATACAGAGGCAGATTTGCCATGTACGGACATTTCAGGTTCATAATCCTTATACCTTTTCTGTAAGCGCTTTAAAAAAGGGGTCTCAACCGAGGCTTTCTGAGGTTTTTCATTGAAAAGGCGGGTACCAAACCTAGTGATACTACGATATTTATGGTAAACAGTTAGAAATGTGATTTTTCTCAATACCAAAAACAGTCGACATAATCGTCTGAAATATATTGGTGGAGTGCAATAAGGTCCGCGGAAATAATGCCCACGGGCTTTATTTCTTTTTTTAGGAAATAAAGCCCATGGGCGTTATTTCCGAGGGGATTATTGCACTCCACCCAATATATTTATGAGGTTGAATGAACCCTTTCTTTTATAGCTGCACAACTACGCACTTCATTAACCTACCTGATATTAGAGAGATATGGGGAAAACAGATTAAGTAGGCCTTCCACCGTTTATTCGTTTGATTTGACGCCATTGAAAGAGTGTGGCTCATTAGTAAGAGCCCTGCTCTAGATAAAGTAGATTGCTGTGAAATAAGCATAAGGTATGTATTGAGGCCGCTGTGGTGTAGTTGTAAGCAGTGCGCGCTTTCACTCATCAGCACCTGGGATCAAAACCTGGTCAAAGCAACATCACAAAAAAAATGTAGAAAAAAAAGGTTTTTTCTTAACAGTGGTCGTCCCTAGGCAGGCAATGGCAAACCTCCGAGTGTATTTCTGCCATGAAAAAACAGCTTCTCATAAAAATACAATCGCCGTTCGGAGTCGGCATAAAACTGTAGGTCCCTCCGCTTTGTGTGACAAAATCAAGGCGCACGCCACAAATTGGAGGAGAAGCTCGGCCAAACACTAACTTATGTGTAAGCGCCAATCTATTATTATTATTATATATGTATTGAGGCCGCTGGTAGCAGTTCTTGGTGAACGTCTGCCATAAAGGTGGCGCCTCGGTATGAATTCTTGCCGAGTACATTTTTGTACGTAGTATCTAACGACTAAGTGCAAAAATTGGAGCAGGCTCAATTACATATTAAATAAGTTCAATAAGACATTTGAGAAGTTCATTTCTAATAACATGCTTATACATATGCCACCTTAAATGTGTTTATGCTCACTGCCCTTTGTTTTCGAAGGAATGAATCTGCAATTCGAAACTGATTCGTTGCATAGCTTTGGGCACTTCCTGTTGCAAGCCGATGCAACTATGAAGGAAGCACTTAACACCCTGCTTAGATAAAAGCCACCTGCAAATTAGAGAACTCAGCACGAGCTGCTTCTCCTTATTGTAATCCACTACCTAAATAAATAAAGGTTGACAGTCAATTAAATTTACTAAGTTAAGATTTATAAAAATTCTCTTACCTTTCATACTCACAGATCCAGCTAATGGCTACACTATCTCCACCTAAACGTCAAACAAAGCCAATGTTTAGTTAGTTCCATATACACAGAGCTATTCAACCAAACCCACATCCACTTACATGCACCTACATAGGGACAGGCACATCTGCAGTTATAAATTCAAATGCTATGCTATGTTAGTTCTGGTATTGTAATACAATAAAGTGAATGTTTTGAACAAGTGAATAAATGTTACACGGTTGGTTAAACTGTCAGACAGTTTGCAAGGTGTGTGTGTGTGTGTGTGCGGCTATGTTGGGGTGAGGTGGAAGGGGAAAGGGAAAGGGAGCGATTTAAATCAAATGCGCATAGAAATGCAAAATGCCGAGACTGTGATTTATGCTGGGCAAACTGAAGAACCTACACACACACACACACATATGTACATATGTAAACCGTAAAGGGTAAATGAAGAGCTGTGGGATCATAAGGATACATAGCAACAAATAACTAACTAGTGACTGGTGGAATGCATGTGAATGACAGCTGGGCGAAGTTTTACTGCAAACGTATGTATGCATATGTATGAATAGTTATGCGTTTGGGTGTGTGTGTTTGCTAGGGCATTGCATTTTCTTCAACGATGATTGATAGCAGTGTCAGGCAAGAGTGCATTATTACAAAACCATGGGACACATGCAAAATTCTACAGCTAAATATAGAAATGTAGGTAGGAGAGTAAATGCGGGCACGGGCTCAATATATTTACTATATATGTTTGAATTTATGTATGTATGTACATATATCAGGGGTATGACTGTACTCAAACGCTGTGCGTACTTACTCAATTGTATGCAGATGCACTTAAGAAGATAACTGTACGTGCGCTGTGGCAGTGAAAGGTTGACAACATTTGAGGGCAATCAGTAGAAATTTGAGGGATAAATTCGCTATTTTGTATTCACTTCTGCAAAAGGCTACACAGTTATGTTATTTTATTATGGATGAAGAATATTTACAGTAACTGTAGAAAAAAGTCGATTGGATGTACAGATGTAAATATTTAAAAACTGAACATAAATTTTTGTTGATGAAAAAATTGGACATATATTTTTGTAAATTTAAAAATTGGACACACAACTTGGAAATTTAAAAATTGACATCGTTTTGTTAATTTAAAATTGGACAAATATTTTTGGTAATTTACAATTTGTGTATAAGTTTTTGATATTTTTTCAACTGGCAAACATTTTAGGTAATTGAAAAATAAAGATAAATTCTTTTGAACTTGAAAACTAAACGTGAGCTCTTGAAATTTAAGACTGGGCATATATTTTTGGCAATATAAAAATTGGCAAAAATTCTTTGGAATCTGAAAACTCTGCCCGATTCTTAAAATGTAAAATATAGTCTTAAATTTAAGACCAGACATAAATTTTTTGTCAACTAAAGCCGGACATAAACTCTTGGTCATTTTAGAATTGGAAAAAACAAAATGTAGTTTAATAACTGGGTGCAACTTTTTTCCATTTAAAAATTGTATATTAATTTTTAGCAATTTAAAAATGGACTGTTAATTGAAAAACTAACCATAAAATGTATGTCTCTTATAAGATAGGCTCATCTAAACACCGAAAAAATTTTTTTAGTAATCTAAAGTTTTATATAATATTTTTTTTTGAAATTTAAAAACTGGACATAAATTTTCCGTTATCTAAAAATTGTATAAAATTTTTAGTAAATGGAAAATATACATACAAATCTAAAATCTATTATTTTTTAAGACTTCATTTAACATTTTGCGAAAAAAATATTAAGTTTTACGTGAGCTGTACTAATTTGAAAATTTCTCCAAAATATGATTTTTTTTTAATACAATTAGTTTTAAAAAATATTGAAAAAAAAACAGCTCTACGAAACTCTTTTCTTATATGAGGTGAATTTTTTGGGTAAAAAAATTAATTTAATTTACAAAAACTCGAGTTTTGGAGGTATTTTCAAATCGGTGCAGCTCACTTAAATTTTAATACTTTGGCGAAGGTCTTAATGTATATTAAATTTACATGACATACATTATTTAAAAAATTGGGCAAAAAACTTTATTATGGAACATGGGCACGCATTTTTAATCATTTTAAATTTTTTTTTAATTATGGATTGCCTGCGAAAATATTTCGGAAAAATATTAAGATTTACGAGAGCTGAAAAGGCTTCCCATAAATCTATATTGTAGTAAATATAATTAGTTTTTAAAAAATATTAAAAAAATCACCTCAGAAAGCACTAAGCTTAAAAGTTTTGCATAAAATCTTTTGAAATTTTTATGAACGACATCAAAATAATGAGTTTTTAGGTATTTGCAATTAGGTTTAGCTAATGCAACTCTTAATATTTCTTTGAACTACTCGAATTTTGCGAAAAAAATAAATACATTAAATAAATATANAGAAAGTCTAAGTTCGGGCGGAGCCGAACATTAAATACCCGGCGCAAGTATTAAATATATGTTTTCCACCTTTCCGAAAGCTACCGCTACATGATAAGCCGGCGTATATAAATTTTAAGTAAACTAGCGTCCTTAAATTTCAAAATATTGAAATTTCAAGCATTTCTCAAATTTACCGTTATATGAAAAGCGGCCGTTATTTTAGTCCGATATCAACAATTTTCAATTTTTTANCCTTAAATTTCAAAATATTGAAATTTCAAGCATTTCTCAAATTTACCGTTATATGAAAAGCGGCCGTTATTTTAGTCCGATATCAACAATTTTCAATTGTTTACTTTTATGTGGCAAGCACAATAACCATACCGAGTTTGGTACAAATTGCTAGAACGGTTAGCGAGATACATATACGTGATCATAAGTGGGCGGTGCCACGCCCATTTTCCAAAATTTTATCATAAACGTATTTCCTGGCAAAGCATTGTTGCAACCATCATTTTGAATAAATTAGCTTCAATATTTAATGATTTATCGAAGATTTTGTATTTCTCTAAATTACCGTTATATGGGATGTGGGCGTGGTTATTGTCCGATTTAAAAGTTTCGGCGGTTTTTTATGCTGTACCAAGGCCAACAACTGTACCAAGTTTGGAAGAAATTGGTGCAGCGGTTACCAAGATATACACATGTAACCATAAGTGGGCGTGGCTACGCCCATTTTCAAAAAAATGTTAATATTCTAATTTTTCGTCTAAAATTTATTATAAATGTCAATTTTGAGTGAATAATCTTCAGTAGTTACTAAAATATCGCGGTTTTTGTATTTCTGAAAATTACCGTTATATGGGAGGTAGGCGTGGTTATTGTCCGATTTTGCCCATTTTTAATACCGTCCGTCCTACGCCCAAAAGAAGTACACGTACCAAGTTTCGTTAAGATATCTTAATTTTTACTCGAGTTATCAGTTTATTCTTATCATTTATGTATACATTTGTCTATATCTATCTCGATTCGTTTTGCCTGTTACAAACAACCGTTATGTGAACAAAGTTATAATACCCTTGTGCATAAGTGCGCTCGGGTATAAAAATAAATTTATAATCCCGAAGGAAAAGTGGTTGCCCCCTAATCTGCTAATGAATGCATTTAACTCAATAATAAGTACAAGTTGTTCAATATTATAATATTCTGGATGCTGATCCCGCCAAAAATAGTCTACAATTCAATTTAATATACATACATGTATGTATAGTAGATTAAAAATGTCTAAACGTTGTCAACGTAGTACTCCGTAGCTTGTGTTTTTTTTGCATGAAAAGAAGTTGTTTTTCGACTGTCTGCACTAATTTCGAGCACATGAATTTACGACAAAAAATGTTTTTTTTTGGTGCATTGTATCGTGCATGCATGGGTTTTTCTTCGTTCTTGAAATCAGATATGCTTAGCACTACGCCATGGCGCGCCAATTCTCTCGAATATGAACATCCAGCTACCTCCGTGCGTGTTATAAGAACTCTACCTCGATGTCGTTTAATTGGCTTCCAGTTCAAAGTCATGTCATGCATGCCATTTTTTCCTTTACCCCAAAATTTTCGTGGAAAAACATTGTGTATGCACTGGTAAGAGCGCTAGTCCCGTCAGCGGAATATTGCATCAAACAACTCCGTCAAAACTAAACTAAAGAAACTACGAAATTTAGTACAGGAAATTGTTAGATGTGTTGTAAGAAATTTGACTCACCGCCATAATACATACGTGGCACATTGTATGTGGCATATGGTGTTAGGAAAAACGAAAAGATATTCGCAATGTTTTTGCAAAACCGCCCATCGACCAATTGCAAAACCGCCTACCTTACGGCACTCAAATATTACAGGAGAGCGAAAAAACGGTTTATTCTTTGAAGGCGTTGCCTTGATAGGCGCTATTTTCTCTAGCTCAACTTCGGTGTAAAAAAAATGATCACTCAAATTATTGTAGAGTGCACCCCGTAATACTTACCTAAATATTGCGAATACTCAGAGCTACCATAGTGATTTTTTTAATTTTTTTTTGAGATGGCATATTTTCAAAAACAATTTTTTTTTTTTTTTATCTAAATATCTGTATGTGAAAAATTTTTCAAGAAAAAAATTTAAAAAACATTACTTTTCATAGAGAATTTTGATGTGTGTAGGTGTGATTTTTTCAAATTTTTTCCTCGCCCCGTTCTTGAGATATTTGGAAAACTAAGAAAACTAGGCGATTTGTTTTTGTTTTTGTGCTGTAAAGTTTTAAAAAATGTATTAATCAAGCTTAACTTTAGTATTTATCTATTATTTACGTTTATCCATCAACCATAAAAATTCTAAACAAATCAAAACATTTTGGTATGGAACTCCCCATATATATTCGTGAAGAATACTGATGAAAAATATTCCAAGCGTAGTGTTTGTTGTGTTTGTATGATGCTACAGGGCGTATACGTGACATACACAACTACGGGTATTTGAGCACGATTTGTTGTCTTGACTTTAAAAATTTTTTTTTTTAAGTTTTATTGCAATACAATTTTGCGATGGAATCTTGCTCTTTATGGAAAACTGAAGACAATGCATTGTCTAAGATAAGTGTGCCAACGTTTTCATATGTGCTTTTATATATTTAGAAGTAGATTGAACTTAAAATTATTTGTATATTTATTTTTAACTTAATATATTCTTAGTATATTAATGAATTTAACCTACATTCAGTGCACAAAAATTAAAAGTCAGTAATTAAATGAATAATGTTTCTAAAACAAAAATATTACACCTAAAACATACACCAAAAAGTTAAACAAAACACCCGAACAAGACTGCGCTACACAATAAATAATTGCCAAGCGAGAAAACAACATCAAAGAATATACAAAATTGCAGTGCAAACTTAAACCAAAGTATCGTCAGTTACCAAAACTGCAAGTAGCACAACAGTGGTAATAACAACACCCCAGGCAGTGTTAGCAACCACTTCTGTGCCAAAGAAAACACTTGCCGCTGTTGCTGCACTGAGTGTCCGCAAAAATAGCAGATGTTGCAACCAAAAACCCAAACGAAAATAGCTTAAGTAGCACAGCCACATGTTTGGAAGAGTACAAGTTCTGAGGCGCTCTGGTGGAAAAAGCGGTTTTATTGTTAGCCAGTTTACTTAAAAACCATGTAGGTATGTAAGTACTTGTATATGTCTACGCATTTATGGCATACATAAAACTATATATGTACATAAATGGTCGGCTAGTTAACAAGCAAAAATACTGTAAAACATAAACATTAACAGGCTCGTTAGATGAAACTTGGCTGAAAATAGCATTTTTTAGTGTTGCAAAAAGGATGCAAGTAGATACGTATGCACATAAGTACTTTGTATGTATGTATGTATGTGTAAGTATATGTAACTCCTAAATGGATGGATATGTTTAAACTAAAACGTGATTTATTACAAAATCGAAATCAATGGCTGTGGTTTTAAAGGCCTTTATTTCTAAATGACATGCAGGAGAGTGGGCATCTGTTTAAAAAAATCGAATCAAACTTGAATTAGGGCAATTTCTTAGGTAATTGAGATATGAATCAAAATATGGGCGTCAGACGAAAGAGGTTTAAGCTTAAATTAGTGGTGACATAACCATAACCATAGAAAACAGCTGTTCCAACCAACCTTATGGCCAACACTGTATTCGATTAGTGGTGCCACACCATAACGCCATAGCCATAACCATAGCCATAGAGACCAATTGAATTTTGGTTTTCCGCCATAACCATATCAGCTGATTTCTGAGGTGCGTCAACGTTTTGGCATAAGTGTAGAATATGAACCATTTAGCTGTGCAAAAACGAAAATTGTGGCCGAATAGAACTTCTCACGCTGATTTTAACTGCACTAAAATTATTTGGCGCAAAAATATAAAAAAGATATAAAAGGTTAAATTAATTTTTTTTTTTAATTTTTTGGATACATAACCAAAACAAAAACTAATGATGCCAAAAAAATTAATTTATCTTTCTGTTGATGTGCATAATTTACATACTTTATTATATTTATAATGCAAAAATACTAAAAAAATTAACAGAAATTTCGTATATTTTCATAAAATAACGTTTTTTAACAAAATTTCGTAATTAATGCCAAAGAAATTTATATTATTAACAACGTACAAGTAATTATCTTTAATTTGATGTACATATTTAATTATGATCTGATAGTGAAAGAAGCTCTGCACAAATATCCTACGATATTACACATTTTTCACGTCTGGCAACACCCACACCACACATTGTTGACTACGAAAAATCAGCTGTTGATGGTTAGGGTACGTATAATCGATGATAGTTAATGTGGTTACGGTTATGGCAATGGCGTTATGGTATGTCACCACTAATTTAATCTTTAAGAAGGTTATAGTTTCAAGAAGTTTGCCACCTGTTTGAAAAATCGAATTAAGTAAAGTATTACACAAAATGAAATACTAATATAAAGATGGAAAACGCAAAAGAGCTAAGAAATTTTTAATTTAAATCTTTATATAACTTTTGAGTTAGTTGGAGAGAGTTGCCCCCTTTTACAAAAGTTTAATTCAAATTACTTAATAAATTTAGAGTATAATATGGGTATCAATCGACATGGTTTTGAAAAAGTTTCTTCTTCGAGTAACGAGTAACATTATTATTTTTCTCGTTAAATATATAACACTGCTTTGCAGAATAAAAGTTTTACGGATGCCACTATCCAATTTCTATTTTACTTTTTTGAATAATTTTTCGAGATATTTTTAATTTACAGTTATTCAGATTTAGAAAAAGTAATGGCACGTATCTCTTACGAACCGATTGAGAAATTGTAATACGATACGGCAGCAAAATTCGCTATAAACCGTTTATACATAACTTTTCAGTAGGCTTGGTATTTTCTTGGTATTTATTTAATCATATCAGATTTTTGGTTTTTTTGATGAAAAAATGTAAACATTCCAATTTCAATCACGAAAAATTTGAAAAATAACATATTATGTGTAAATTTTTTGCATTTGTGTTAAGGCCAGTTCTGTACCAAAAATAAATAAAAATAAATAAAAGACAAGCTACCAACGAAGAAATCGATGGATAAATTATGCAGGAAGCCAAATGATAAAGCTCAAAACCTTTTTGTATGAAAAATTAAAAAGGACCGAGGTTACTCATACGCCATTCAACACTCTTTCCTGCTCATATTTCATACTGAAAATCCTTGCGCATTTTCATTTGATCACTTATTCGTTTCTTATTTATCCCTCGCTTTTATTTAATGCTGGTTTCATTTTCTCTAGTGAAGGAACAGGCTTTCATACAAAATAAAAAAATGCACAAAAAAATCATTATTTTTTAATTTCTCCCTTGTTAATATTTGATTATTTTTAATTTTCTCATATAAAAAAATAAGAAATCTAGAATGATTAATTAATTTCTCAGAAACTGTTTAGCCTATCGAAAAGTAATGCAAGCGCGGTTCATGCAGAATTTCGTTAGCTTACATTTGCTGTATCTAATAATAAAATTTTTTTAAATTGGTTCGTAAAATATTCGTCATTAAGTGGAATCACTTTTTTTAAGCTGAATAACGGTAAATTTCAAATATCTCGAAAACTTATCCATAGAAAAAAATTGGCTTGATTTTCAGAATCATCGAGCAATTGTACATAGGAACTGGAGAGTGGCATCCGGTGAACAAAAAAAAAAAAAAATTGTGATCCAGTGTCATAGACTATAAAAGAAAAAAAAATAAAATAAATAAAATTCAATTCAATCAAATAAAGAAACAAACAAATAAAAAATCTGTTTTTTTGCTATTTATTGTCCTGAATTGTAAAAAAAAAATCTTCATCGGACTCGGTTGGTACCCCATAAAGAAATTCGTAATAGCATACAAAATTTTATCATCTAACTTATTTATAAAGCCGAAATTAAATTGTTTTTCTACTTTATTATTTTTATTTATTTTTATTTATTATTATAATTTTTTGTTTTAATTTATTTTCGAGTTGAATTTTCTTTACCATCTCATTCTGAATAAAAAATGTTTATTAAAAATTTAAATTTGGAGATTTTTGGGAAGTTTATTGTTTAGGGGCTTTGTCTCAATTTGCATTAAAAATGTATCAGCCCATCAAGGAAAAATTTAAAGGCTAATTAAGGAAACGGCACTTTTCATCATTACTTAAAATTTACACAGGTTTAAATCTTGAAAATGCTTAGCTCTCACTGTATATACATTTATACACTTGTATGTAAGAAAATCAGTAAATGATACAAATCTTAAAGAAATTAAATTCAATTAAACTAAGTTTATCAACACCTTCTGTAAAGCATTTTGCATTAAAAATACATTTGCCGACCAAATATATTTAAATGCTTTCTTTGACATTTGAGTACCCTTGTGCTCTTGTGAATGAATAAATTCTTTTTTCAGAAAACAATTTTCAGCATTTGCTATTGTTTACTCACATTATTTTACACAGAGTAGAGAACACATGCATGGACATACAAATACCAACAAAAGTGAGTTTCATGCATATTAGAATTCATCAAATTCCTATCATTCATGCTTAATGCAATTTAAACTTTTACAATTATTGACACATCAGCAACAATGCTTTCAATTTTTATTTGCTTGTGCTAACCATCCAGGGTCACTATGCCTACATTCATATGTAAGTTCTTAGCTATTTCAATGCGCTTGTGCACAAACTATCAACAGTTGCAGCAATCTCTAGCTCAATTAATTTTCAAGAAATTACTTTTAATTCTTTGTATATGCAAATTCATCAATTAATTTAAGAACTTCAAACTTTCGGCCTTTCAAAATGCTAACATGTACAGTAAGCTCAAAATTATACAAATCTTATCTTTCATAAAATTTGACAAAAAGTCAATTAACTGTTACTCCATGTACAGCAAAAAAACTACATACCTTTAAGCTTGCAAAACGTTTGGCAATAGTGAAAACTTAACATCCAAGTGACTCTTTTATCTCCGTAAACAAAAACGGGTCGAAAGACTGCAGAAACTGTCCTTTTTTATATTTAAAAGAAGAGCTATACAAAGTGGCAGGGTTTGAAAATGCTTTAATTTTTAAATTTAATTTGCTTTTGCTATGCTTTGTCTTCGGCATGTATGATATCAAAAGCAAAGCAACAGCAATTCAGAAAAAAGCAAATGCTTTGACTGTCGTTTTGCTGTGAAATTTCGAAAGCAACCAGACAGTTAAAAAGCAATTTGTGAGAGCTCAACGACAGCGCAGCGGAGCAGAGCAAAGGCATTTTGACTATCACTTGGCTGTGAAGCAGAAAATTTGCAAAAAATGTATATAGGTATGCGTACCGCTTGGTAGGCTCCAACGACATCGCCAAAGGCAAATGAATTGGTATCGTAAGTCGAGTATTTGCGATGCAGTTCCATTTTTTTTTTTCTTGAAAACATATGTTTCAAGAGCAGATAAGTTTTTAAACCTACTTGAGAAAACGGCTATAAAAATTGTAGCGACCCCTAATTTTTTTTTTAATTTTTTAATTTTCATCGATGTACTTCCTTTGTACGTATGTAAATAGAACAAAATAAAAGGGTGCTGTTGATATTTAAAGAACCACCCTACTATACATGCTTTACGTAACCGCACAAAAATATTTAACTGCTGTTAAATTTTTATTGTAAATGGGCTTTAATTCTAAAATAAAAGAAAGGTATGGGAACAAATATCATTCGCAAAAAACCCTTTAGGAATTTGTATGCTATTAAAACAAAATAACCGAAAACTATAAAATAGTATTAGAAAAAAAAAAGTTGTAAATGACTCAAACGAGTAGCAAAAGTATTCTTCTTATGACCTAACAACATGACAATGCTCGTTTTTCTCGGTAATTTGCACCAAAATGTTGTAAGTTGTCAGACCGCCTGATGCCTTATTGCGCAAAAATCCACTGTGTGCCACTTGTGAAGGATGCTCTCATAATATAATCACTCGCTGTAATTAATCCAAAATTTTATAAAATTTTTGAACAATATGAATAAATGGTATTTATTATTTCAATATTAAATAATACTACCACCCTTCTGCCCTTCTGCGAAGCAGTTAGCCCCTGTACACTGGCCCCTTTACGCAGCAGATTTTCTGGAATTCTCCAATATTAATTTAAACGCTTCAAATGATTCCAATTCCATTTGCAATTTGACTGAGAATTTGCTTCAATTCCTTGTTAATTATTGTCTGGCTTGCTTTTGTCGTCCTTGTAAATATCTAGTTACGCTTGAGAAATTTAATTGTTGCCATCTGCAGCAAAGCTGTACACTTCCATACATTCATACCAGCGGTAGGTCGGTCGGTCGGTCAGGCGGTTGACTGCCTATGTTGGCCTTCATCCCCCGCTCTAACGAAATACATACAAAATGTAAGGCAACTCAAAGTTCTACAAGAAACAATTGTGCTCTTTCCATTTCAATTAAAAATTTAATTTACTGTCTTTTCCTTTGCTGCGGGCATGTATGCGGGAGCGTTTGAAAAAAGTAGACAATTCATACCCAGCATACCTCAGCAAAAGTTACGGAAATCTATTTAATTTTTGCAAATTAAGCTTAATTTTTCTCGTGTCGCCGTGTCATAATGCAAAAATATTACAGTAATGGAAGTAAAGCGGAGGAAGTGCGCGTACAAACGGGGCAATATTTCGCACAATAAGGGGCACACATACATTTGTAATGTAGCAAAGCGACCAGCAGTAAAATGAAAGCAACCCAGAAAGAGCGCATAAAGTGTCACTAGACCTCGCTAGACTCGCTTATTGTGTTACCGTTAACTCAGTTAGGCAGTGGACTGGTTGTCGTGAGGTGTGAAATGATGTTTGTTTTGCACGACGTTGACCTTGTTGCCCTATGAGCGCTGCTGTATCTACATGAGTAATAGATTTGGCTGGTTCATTAAGTTTTTCCATTTCACTGCCTGCTTCAAGGCGCGCCAGCAGGTATTAACGTGAAAATTTTACCTAGAATACGCATAGAAAAAAATAAATGAAAACGAATTGGTAGCGCAATGAGGATTACAAGAATATTGGTGCAAATATTTATATAAGTGGTGTGAGCTCACGTATGCGGCTATGATTGCGTTCGTGGGCGTTGAAATATAAAGCAAAAGGGAAAGCACCATACGAAAAGGTGGCTGATGAGTATGAAAATGAAAAAAAAATTAGATATAGCTAGAGCATAGAACAGAAAGAATGTGTCAACAGTAAAAGCAATTGCAAATAATAATTACAACAACAACAACAGTAACACCGTGTTACATTGCCTTGATTCTGTCGCAGTAAATTAGAAGGGCATGCCGCGAATACAGCTGCTACGCGGCATTAAAGAGGAGTGTCGAATGTGCCATGGAAGTGGAAAAACAAGAATGAAAAAAGAAAATCACGCGAAATAAAAGAGGCAGAATATATCCCAGATAACAGGACACGCCTGTTGGGAAATATGAAGCGAGCAGTTTACTGTGCTGGAATTTTGAAAAAGTTGAAAAAGCAACAACAGTTTATAGGGCGAACTTAGCGCAGTGGGTAGATCATTGGCTTTGTACGCTGGGGTCGCTGTGTTGAGTTCCAGATGTGGGAGCTCCGAAATAGCAGCTATAACTTCTATGATTTGTAAACTAAATTTTTATTGTTATTTTTCCACAATAACTTTTCATATAAAACGGCCTAAATCTCAATCAGAATTGTTTCTATCGAGGAGACAATATTAATAATCTAACATTTTTTAAGTTAAATGAATTAATGCAAAATAGTTTTAAAAACGAAAAAATTCAACTTTAATTAGGTGAATTAGCTGGTTTTAATATGTATCACAATATGTCTGTCAGAGGAAAAAGATTTAAAAATATTCTTAAGAGGGTGGCCACCTGTTTGAAAAGTCGAATTAAAATAAAGTATACACAAGTTACGCGAAATATTAAAATTTGCATGTATAACTCAAAATTTTTAAATTCAAATTAAAGAAATCTCCACTTTAAACAAATACATTAGTTTTGGGGTTCTTAAAGGGGGTTGCCACCTGTATAATTAGTAAAATTTTAATTATTTAGTAAGTCAAAAGACTTTTTAAAAGCAGGGTATCAGTTGAAATGGGTTCGAAAAGCTAAAGTTCGAAACTATAAGTAGTAGGGCTGCCACCTGTTTAAAAAGTTAAATTCAAATTAAGGCATAAGTTAATTGATATGTAAGTATATACAGCACAATATGGGTGTCAAACGAAATAGGTTTAAGACGGTTTTAATTTGGACATATTTTTGAAGAGGGTTGCCACCTGTTAAAAAAAAATTACACAAGAATATGTAACATGTTTTAATATTGTTGTCAGAAGAAAGAGTTTCAATAAACCTTTTGTATAATAGCATGAAATTACATAAATGAAAATGGCAAATATTTGTGAGAGCTAAAGAGTTGGCGACTTCAATGCCAGGGTGGGCAAAGAAGGGATCTTTGGAACCACCGTCGGAAAATTCAGCCTCCACGACGAAACGTCCGACAACGGATTGAGGCTGATCGACTTCGCCGGGGCCCGAAACATGGTAGTATGCAGTACTAGGTTCAAGCATAAAAAGATCCATCAAGCTACCTGGCTGTCTCCGGATCGAAAAACGAGAAACCAAATCGATCATGTTGTGATAGACGGAAGGCACGCTTCCAGTGTTTTAGACGTACGCACACTCCGAGGCCCAAACATCGACTCGGACCACTATCTTGTTGCAGCCAAGATACGCACCCGCCTATGTGCAGCAAAAAATGTGCGCCCAAATATGCAAGGAAAGCTTAACGTCGAAAAGCTGCAATCACAACAGACAGCCAGCGCTTTCGCTACTCGACTCTCACACCTGCTCTCAGAGAGCACTCTTCAACAAACCGACATATGCGAGCAGTGGAACCACATTTCCCGCTCATTAAGTACCGCCGCCGAAGAAGTAGTCGGATTTCAGCGAGCCCGAAAGAACAACTGGTACGATGAGGAGTGTCAGGAAGCTGCAGAGAAAAAAGATGCCGCCTACAGGGCCACGCTGCGATCGGGCGCAACGCGCGCTATGTGGGACCGCTATAGGGATCTGAAGAGGGAAGCGAGACGTATTTGCCGCAACAAGAAGAGAGAGGCAGAAATACGTGAGTGCGAAGAGCTTGAAATGCTGGCCGACAGGAGGAATGCCCGAAAATTTTACCAGAGAGTTAGGCGACTTACGGAAGGTTTAAAGACCGGGGCGCACTCCTGTAAGAACAATAATGGCGACCTAGTAACTGATGTCCAGAGCGTACTTAAATTATGGAGGGAACACTTTTCCGCCCTACTAAATGGTAGCAGCACGGAAAGTTGTGGAGAAGAAGAACCCGAGCCCGCAGTCGATGATGACGGAGTCGACGTTCCACCGCCTGACTATGACGAGGTACGTATAGCAATAACGCGGCTGAAAAACAACAAAGCCGCTGGAGCTGACAGCCTGCCAGCTGAGCTATTCAAGTACGGCGGCGAGGAGTTGATAAGGTGCATGCATCAACTCTTGTGCAGAATATGGTCAGATGAACGCATGCCCGACGACTGGAATTTAAGTGTGCTCTGCCCAATCCACAAGAAAGGTGACCCCGCCATTCGCGCCAACTACCGCGGGATCAGCCTTCTAAGCATAGGTTACAAGGTCTTATCGAGCGTATTGTGTGAAAGACTGAAGCCCACCGTCAATGAACTGATTGGGCCTTATCAGTGTGGCTTTAGACCTGGCAAATCCACCATAGACCAGGTATTCACAATACGCCAAATCTTGGAAAAGACCCGCGAGAAAAGGATCGACACTCACCACCTATTTGTCGACTTTAAAGCCGCTTTTGACAGCACTAAAAGGAGTTGCCTATACGCCGCTATGTCTGAATTTGGCATCCCCTCAAAACTCATACGGCTGTGTAAAATGACGTTGAGCAATACCACTAGCTCCGTCAGAATTGGAAAAGACCTCTCCGAGCCGTTCGCCACAAAACGGGGTTTCAGACAGGGCGACTCCCTTTCATGTGACTTCTTTAATCTGATGTTGGAGAAGATAATAAGAGCTGCAGAACTGAACCGCTCAGGAACAATTTACTACAAGAGCGTGCAATTGCTGGCTTATGCCGATGACATCGACATCATCGGTAACAAAAACCGCGAAGTCTGTTCTGCCTTTTCCAAGTTGGATAGGGAAGCAAAGCGAATGGGTCTGGTGGTAAACGAGGACAAGACGAAGTATCTCCTGTCATCAAACAAACAGTCAGCACATTCGCGCCTTGGCACCCACGTCACTGTTGACAGTTACAATTTCGAGAAAGTAGAGAATTTCGTTTACTTGGGAACCAGCATTAACACCGATAATAATGTCAGCATTGAAATCCAACGTAGAATCACTCTTGCCAACAAGTGCTACTTTGGACTGAGTAGGCAATTCAGGAGTAAAGTCCTCTCTCGACGTACGAAAACCACGCTCTATAAGTCACTCATCATGCCCGTGCTGGTATATGGCGCAGAAGCATGGACAATGACAACATCCGATGAGGCGGCTCTTGGGGTGTTTGAGAGAAAGATTTTGCGGAAGATTTACGGTCCTTTACGCGTTGGCGACGGCGAGTACCGCAGACGATGGAACGATGAGCTGTATGAGCTTTACAACGATATGGACATAGTGCAGCGAATTAAAATACAGCGGCTCCGCTGGCTTGGCCATGTCGTTCGAATGGACACCGACGCTCCAGCTCTGAAAGTATTCAACTCGGAACCCGCTGGTGGTAGCAGAGGAAGAGGGAGGCCCCCACTGCGATGGAAAGATCAGGTGGAGAAGGACTTGGCTTCACTTGGCGTTTCCAATTAGCGTCAGTTGGCACAGAGGAGAAACGACTGGCGTGCTTTGCTGAACTCGGCCAAAATCGCTTAGGCGGTTACAGCGCCAAAAAAGAAGAAAGAAGAAGAAAGAGTTGTTAATTGAAAAAGAACTTACAAAATTTACAAATTTTACGATGCAATTTGAATTGGTTAGATGCAAAAACAAAACCAAAAATTTCTGGACAAATGATTTTAGCGTTTTAACCACTTTCGGGTTACTCGTATTTTTTATTTTTGCTGTCGCTTGAGAAAGTAATCTAAATTTTTTTTAAGAAAAAAAATACAAGCATTCCTTTCTCGAAAGCTGCAAGCTGATTTAAGGAATTTTAATGAAAGAACGATTATTTTTCGTTTCTTTTGCACTTTGTAATTTATTTTGTTTAAGAAAAATCTGTGGGCTTTGTTTTTAATAACTTTGATTTTAAATTCAACCTATTTACTAATATTTTAGCAAAACCGATGCGCTGTTCATATTTTTCACTCTGCTAAGGAGGAGAAGCTCGGCCAAACACTAACATATGTGTAAGCGCCAATCTATTATTATTATTATATTCAATTCAGTGCTTTACTGTAGCACTCAACTGCTATCCTGTATTCTCTTGTGGCCTTCTAGCGCTTCCAGGCATTTAACTACAAAGAGAAATATTTTTAAAACCTTCCTTTACTGCAATTTTCCCCTATATACATGCGCGTCACTCTTATTTCTATTCTCACTATCCCAAAGTTCCCTACACATTTGACCTACTGCTACGCACTGTTTAGCAGAAAAGAATTTGCGCACGTGACGTAGTCTAGCCTCTCGCAGCCGCTGTACGTGCTGCGTGCGGCCACAGGTCAGTTGGCGTTGGCGGGCATTCACCTACATTGTACGGCCTAGTGGCTTGTGGAAATGCAAGCCAGCGAATTCCAATGAACCACCTACCTGGTATCTAAGTATGTACATTGCAACCTATGTATGTGAATATGTACATAGAAGGTAGCGCCTAAAACTCGATGGATGTAAACTAGAAACAGGTATATGTATGTACATATATACAACGCCATCTTTTTCTGCAAATATTATGTTTCTTCCATGTTTTTTACTTAGCCCCCACTGCGTTTTTTAGTTGAGGTACAACGTGAAATTTATCTGAGGTCAGCGGATGTAACTCGCTGCGCAGCATGGTTTTATGTTACTCGTTGTTGGGGGCACATGACGCAACAAGCACCCTTTCACCTCAGCTACGTGCACACACACATGCACAAATGTACTTATATTTATTAGTGCATACGAGTTGACGCCGCCTAGTGCAGAACGGCACGTAATTGCATTGTGTGACGTACGTACATATTTTAGCGTTTAGCAATTCTTTGTAGTTGCACTCCACCTTTGGCGTTTTTCTTTCATAAAAAAATACGAGCATTTGTATGTGCGTATATGTATTGTTGCCCTCCAGCTTTTAGCGCATAGCTAGTTGCTACCTTTTTCTAGTAGAATTTTACGCAAGGGTGATAGCCTGCTGCAAATATACTTATATGCACACACATAATGCTATCTTCATAGCGTAGAGTTGTAAACCTACTATTTTTAAATGTTGGCAGGTGGTGATAAACAAGATTTATTAATGTTGCTAGTGGGTCAAAAGTGCAGCAAATATTAAATTTAATTTACAGTTGCTATTATTTGCAAATGTGACTATTTTACCCACTCACATTAGCTCNCTAAGCTAACTCCACTTAACCCATTCCAACTAATGTTATTTAAGCTCAACTGAACTCACATAAACTATCCTTAATTTTAGCGGTTGAATTTCAACCGCTGGGCGAACACTAGTTAGTTTAAATAAATAAAGAAGCCATTGCATGGAAAGGTGGAATGATGCTTCATATTTATGTTCTAGCTTCGGTATAGATATCGTAAGTATAGAACAAGAAATCCTGCACTAACCTTTATGCTATCTGAAGATGTGTTGCTTTGCATAAGTCTTCTCAACTCTTGACATTAAACTCGACCTGAAAGATTTGCCTAAATGAAAATAAAGAACAAATTTCAAGACAAAAGTTGTCCACATATGGCCTCAAATAAAAGATGAAGCTCACGCACATCCCTGACATTCAACCGTGACACAGCTATCAAGTTCAAGGAGCGCACTCAGACACAATAACGGCGACAAACGAAAATACATAAAAAATATATAAAATCAGTGTGTTATTGTAAATGTCATTATACAGATACAGTGCATAACTAAATAAGAGTATTACCGAAATGAATGAGTTACTTAATCCTCATGCACCACTGCACAAAAATACGAATGCCATACAACAACCAACCGTGCAGCAAACAGGAAAGAAACAAAATAACGAATAACAATAAAATGTAGCTATTTAACAAAACAGCAAGCTCATCAGGCAACATAATGTGAAACCAAACAAACGAAGCGTGACAAGAGGAAAAGTGTCGAGCTGAAGCTTACACGCTGCTGCGTTAATATATATATATGTACATATGCATCCATTGGCAATGTTGTTGTTTTTCTTATCGTTGTAGCTGATTTGAAGGCATCACAATTTGTAGCTAACTATTCACGATGTGCTCTTGCACGCTTGACAAATTAAATCCAAATCGACTGCACGTTGTTGGGAAAGAGCACAGGTACTCGTAGTAAATAAATAGTATGTCACTCATACGGCGTGTAAGTCTCGGAATGGTGCTTGAAGGCACGCTTTTGTTGACTGTTTAATGTAAATATTTGGCACAGTTAGTTTAAGAAAATAATCAAGAAATGAAGTTTTCCAGTCCTTAGATATAGGTACAGTACTCGTAAAAATTATAGCAATCATTTCTATACTCGCATAAAAGATGTACTGTGGTATGCAGTTTTCAGAGAGAGTCCTTATATGCAGTGAAGGGCAACCAAAAGCGAGGAGTGCTACACCTTCACAGACTATGCCTTATTCCTGCGAAGTAGCTACATCTACAACAGACCAATATCTTTCAGCTATATATAAGCGAGATCAGGGGAATACATACCAGGGACGATAATCATTATCAGTAAAATAATGTAAATCAGGATTTAATCATTATTTTAGGAATTTTATTTTTTTCGGTCAGTGTGCTTTATTTTTCCACTTAAAAATAATGATTATTTATGAAATTGTAAAGTTTATAAGACGCAACTTACTGAAATTTTGACATGAAAATTTTCAGATTTATTCCTTTTATAAGGGTGTCGCTACCTCTGAAAAGGATACGGCGGAAATTATTATTAATAATTATTAGCGATGAGCGAAAAAATAAAAATCATAAAATAATAATTATTTTTGTTCGAAAAAAATAAAATTCAAGCGATAATAAATTCCTTTAGCGAAAAAATAAAACACCAATATTAATTACTAAATTTAATCTTTATTGGTTAAAGTCGAAAAATAAAAAAATAATTGCAAATTACCGTGGGATATATGTACGAGCACAAATGCGTAAGTATAGTTAAAACTATTTTACGACGATTAAAACTTGTTGATTTTTTTGATTCAAATTTAAAAAATATTGATTACCAATTTTCCGTTCCTGGTGAAAAAAGACTAAATATTCGAAGCAAATATATGTACATACAGCTTTATGATGCTTTGTGTAATGTGGGAAAATTGCATTAGCTGCCCATCCACCTAACGGATACATAGTGCACGCTTCATTCATTACTTCCGCTTTAACGCTAACTCCCTCTTGCACTACCTGGAATGTTTTTAAAGCCGTGTGCTCGAGTTTTTTTGCAGCTTTATTCACTTTTTTCCTGTTCATTTTTATTGCCGTTCTTATGCTCCTCATGTGCTTTACTATGCTGTCGCTTGTCTTATGCTTCATTGTTAGAGGTGCTAAAATTAGTGTTGCCGGATTTTTTTTCCAGTTTTACGGGACAATCACATAATTTGTCCGAAAAATATGGGATATACAAAAATTTAACGGGAGTAATGAGAAATAAAGGATTTGCGTTAAAAGCCCAACTACGAATATTAACAAAGGTGATCTATTTCTATGAAGTAATATTCAGTTCCAGACACTTTTTAATTTATACAAAAATATGTCTGTACGTAGACATTTAATTGAAAAAACCATAAAAACAAGGTAAGATATACAATTTTGGTCAAAATAATAGCAGTAAAATGCAAATTGATGCTATTGGAACTTATCTTTACTTATTTATTGTTAATAATTTTCATTTAAAATATGGGTCGATCTATATCAGATACCACATAAATAACAGTTTCAATCCTTGCACGAAGTTCACAAAAACTAATTAAAGTTAAACAAATTTTCATCGAAATTTCGATTTTTTCAATTAGATTTCCTAGAAAGATTTGGAGTATGCAGTCTTATAGCTCATTTTAGTATAATAAAGTGCCAGTTTCAAGTCGCTAAAAATTGCCATTGATCTTTCAGATTTTTTTTTGTGGCGGGTGTGGCGCATCTTCTTCCATATAAACGTCAGTCTTTTTCATGCGTTATAGGACGAAAATTCGCAACACCCTCCACAAACAAAATTCTAAAAATTCAACGGTAATTTTTAGCTATATTTCTCTTACAGAGTTGCATGCAATAATGCTTGCTTATGCCCTACTCACAATAGCCTCGTTAAAGCATTACAATGTTGAGTAGAAATTTATAGGTTGAAATGGATAATGAAATTGTCGAAAATTCAGAATAAATCTTGTCCCGGCGGAACATTTCAAATTTAATGCAAAATACGGGACGTCCCGGCAAATACGAGACATTTGGCAACGCTAACTACAATATATAGAATGTTGTTATTTTTACATGCTTCAGTTGCGTTTTATTACAATATGTTTTCGTTTTTATTTTTAGTTATTTTTCCCGTGTGCTTGTGCTACACCGTGTCGTGTGTTGTCTCACTTCGGCAGATTAAACTGCTAACGAGCTTTCTAGTTCACTTGGAAATGACAATAATAATATTATTGGCGCACAATATGGCGAAAATGCGTGTGTGTCGGTTTGCACACACACACACACACTCACTCACTTATACTCTCTGCTTATTGTTATTGCAAGCGAGGTGGCTACAGAACAACAGCATTGACATGCTTTTATTTGTCATTATTTTGTTAGCTTGAGAGCAACACATAATTGAAATGTCAAATAACTCGGATTTCTTTATTGTAATCGGATGTTTGGTATTATGAAGCACCGGCTAAGTGCACTTAATATGGTTAATATATTTTTATGAATTCTCTTTGATTTTCTGATTCAAGTTATTGGCAAGCACGATTGCGTACAATTTAAAGGCATAAAGTAGGTATACAGTATATCTTAAGATGCAGTGTTGGAAGTAATAACTTCTCATTAAAATTCTTCAATCATTTTAGAACAACTGAAATCGTTCTGTGGGCATGGAATTAGTTTGCTTGCGAAAATTTACAACTAATGCACCCTTAATTATACAACATTCACTGCTGGAACCACTTTCATAAATGGACTACTATTTCATGCAACTTCCACTTGTGAGAAACTTTAAATGAAATTAACTGCTGCTATATGTATGTGCTAAACGTCAGCAAACAATATTTTGCTTGCATTATCTGCTGTTCTCCTTTGACTGATAGTTGCATTAATTTAATATCTATTGCAAAGACTAAAAAGCAGAAAAAAGAAAACTTTTTAATATACAACGCTTTTATGAATGGACTAAAAATTTGAAAATAATATTTCTCAGTTCCATAGAATTTGTTTTGATAACTTTTGATTTTGAAATTTTAGCAAAAGTCATTATAAACCATTTATGAGATTGACAATAGTCCAACTACATACATACATATTTTACCCTTCATATAATAATTCAGGTCTATTACCTCACAGATTTTGAGATAAACACTTCTGGCGCTGAACAGATTGTCTTAACAACGGTTATCGTTTTTGGTGCCTAGACTGGCACTACTACGCAATATCTTGACTTGGGTAACCAGTTCAGGTGCTACTTAGATTTTCTTTAGTATATTTACGTTGGCAGCGCTAGGAGAGTATCTATCATGGGACAGCCTTGAAAGGGTAGCCTTGACGGGTATAGGGTAAGGTTTTCTGAAACAAGTTTATCTTCTTAGAGCCTGGTGTGGCTACAGAATAATAGCTTCCCTTTGAGATAATCACTTTTAGTGGTGCGCAGGTTTCCTTAACTGAGCTACTTTTCAGTAGTGACTCGATTGGCTGTGTTCCTAAAAATCTTAAAATCTTACCTAAAGCAACCAATCGTGGTGCGGGTAATTTTTTTCTTGTTACCATCGTGACAAGCTCTGAAAAGTGATACAATAGTAATAGGGAATTTACATGAGGCAATTTTTCAGGCGATTTTTAGTTGAAAGCAACAATCGCCTGGTGTAAACGGCCTTTCAACTAATCGCTTTCAATGAAGTTGGTCGGCTGCCTACTTTCGTTCAACTTTTGGTTCACCTAATTGCCTGTGAAAGTTGAATCATGTAAATTCCCTATAAGCTATAAGCGCATTGGGCATTTTCTGCGAAGCTAAACTTTCTGTACCAGAGGTTACACTGGCTATGTAGCATATATGAACTCATCTCGAACTGGGTCTACATACATACGTATATGAGCAAATCTCACGAGTTGTTATTTTAGTGTCACTTCCTTCTCTCACCAGAAAAAAAATCTAAAGCATTCATTCTTCTTGCATGTATTTTTTTTATAACTTTAGGAAATTTTTAAATAGAATTTTCATATTAGAGGTAATGGAAACTGACATCACATAAACTATATCTTTGGAGTTTCAAGGGCGTGATATTAAATAAAAAAAAACTTGCAGCATATCGTTGCAGCTGTTTGGTAGTTTTTGAAATTCTACGATTTTTTTTTTTATTTTAATAAGTTTAGATACTAAAAGATGTTAACATTAAACAGTGAAAATGTTCACTTATCATGATACAAAAAAAGGTAGTTCCATTGTTACTTTTTCGTCGCCATATTAACAACCCGACAATTACGTAGATTGTGACATTTCTTTAGGTAGTTTCTTTTTTAGTTTAAAATAAATATTTCATACTTTCAGATACAAATTTATGAATGAATTCGGTTTGAAATATAGACCTTTGTCTAAAACAATACTGTGGTCAGCGTAGCCGGAGTTGGACTTACATTTTCCCTGTCGAAATTCTAATCTTACCCATTTTTTAAGGGGTCCGCCTCCGCTTGCAACACCAAAACCATTGGACAAATAACCGAAAATTTCCCCTTTTGTTTTTGAAAGAGAAGAGGTCTAATGATCAATAAGTTGATAATTGTATTTATAGTTTTCATTCTAACAATAAATCATCGATTTTGTTTCACACCCCCACCAATATTGAACAATAAAATGTATTTGTTTTTACCCAAAGAAACAACAATATTGTCGAAATATACTAAAATTAGATAACACTCACTTCACTGAAAGTCATGAGGCCCAGGGGTCCCAAAGTAAATTCCGTTTTCAAGTTACTTGAAAGACATGGGTTACGAGTGGATATTTTTACTTTCTTTATTATAAATTTTTTTTAAATTTTTGTTTAACTACAGTTTTGCATTGGAATATTGTTTTTGTCGAAAAACATAACAATTCGTGGGATTCGCTCATATACTGGGTTTCAGCTGATTTTCTAATTGTAATAATTTACTTACTTTTCAATTTTAAAGAATCTCATCAAATCAACTGTTTACTCTTTTCAAAAGCTCATTATTTTTTCAATTTCCTTAAGCCCTTTTTCTCATCATTTTTCACTCAACTCTCCTTTTATTGCTTTAATCAACCAATTGATTTTTAGCGCCTTACCAGGTATAAACCCTTAAGAGCTGGTTGTCATACCCGCCGACTACGCACACTTTTTATTGCCACTTTCGCTTTTTTATCGAAAAAATTTGTGGACGGCTACACCTCCCCACCTCGCCAGTCAATGCCAGTTGGCCAGCAGCCAGCACCAACGACATCGCCAGCATTGTGTAACTTTTATTAGCACAATTTTGTCGGCTCGTATTTCCGGACTTTTTTTTCCGGCCCCTCCACACACACACTTCAAAGTTTTCATATTTTCTGTGTAATTTCATGCGCTTGAAATATATAAGCACACAATAAAGTGGCTTGTCACTCAGCCAGCCATGTAACGTGACGCGGAAATGCCTGCTTATGGCCGTCATATGGGCAACATGTATGCCCTTATGTCAGATTTGTCAATTTGATTGCGGTACTTCAATAATTTTTTTTTCCGCTTTTCGTTTCTCATGTTTTCATGTTTTCATTATTCGCAGATTTTTCATCATCATTCGAAGTGTTGGCGACATCAACTCAGTAACAGCAACAAAAACCCAATAATAACCAAACTTCGTAAAAAAAAAGCAACAACATCAATCACTGGCAACACAAAAACAGCGCTCAAAACACTAACAGCTTATAATAATTTGAGTTTTTTCTTATATGTATATTATTTTTATGTGTGAATGTGTGTGTGTGTGTGTGTGCAGTGTCATCAGTGCGTGCCAAGTGCGATGATTGTAGTGGCAGCTTTTTATGGCCTTACGGTTATTTACGCATCTCATTCATATGTATGTATGTATGTTCATACACGCTCAATATGCTTGGCAGCGCCTGATTTTATGCTTCGGTCGCACATGCTTATACAAACAATGTTTTTTTTTTGCTTGCCACAATCAGCGTGAAAGCCTCAGCTGTCAAACATACATTTGCACTTACATTTCGCACACTCGCAAACACACACTTATTTCTACATATGCATGTATATGTGTGCCCATGTCCGTTACAAAGTTGGTTTGGTGTTGGCGATAATAAAAATTTCATTAAACTTGACCCGCTGCCAAATGCCAAATTGACGCACTCCCAGTCCAGTTAGCAACTTTGCTGCCACAAAAGTTACCACCGGAAATGGTCTGCAATGAAATAAAATTTCCAGCAGCAGCAGCCAAACTGAAATCGGCAGCAAATATCCGCCAGCCGTTCGCTTCTCTTGCACCATCTTCCCACTAGTATCAACTCAGTAGCACAGCACCAGCTGGTTACCTCTTTCGCTGCCATCTTGCTTCCACTTTTCACTCACATTCACAATCAGCTCAGGCTGCTCTAACCACCAAAGCGACAATAATGACAATGGCAACCGCAGAAAAGGAAGAAAGCCTGCCAATCTATGTTGCTGGTTGATTTAAGCGCCTTAAACTCCCCAGCCTTTACGCGAGATTTTGTGTGCTTTTCACTTATTTTTACAACGACAGAGAAGTCCTCTGTTGCCGACGCTTTGCTGTTTGCTGGCGCATTTATGCCAATCGAAAATGTTCGTTTTTTTTTTTTAACATTTTAAATCATTTATGAACTATTCGCACTTTTTTTCCTGAATTCATAGTTACTTTAGTGCGCCATTCAAATAAAATGCGCATTTTTTACTGTTTTATTTTATGCATTCGATTTTTATTATTTTTTTTGTTGGTCATCTTTTTAATTCACTTCTTGCCATTCGGCTGCCCAACTATTTAGTTGGTAGTCGGTCTTTAGCTATGTCTGTCTGCGGACTCGCAACTGAATGAGTTTGGTGCGAAACCAGGTCATCTGGATAAATGTCGCAACGGATATTGGTCTTATAATTCGATTTCAATCGATATGATTGCTATTTTTTGGTTGACTAATGCTATGGGCGAAAATGTAAATAGTGAGTAAAGTGATGACTGCTGAGTAAACGAAAATGAATAGTGTAATTAAATGTAAATTTTAATAAACTGAGTGGCACTTAGTATGCAAAATTATATAGGAAGGTTTTAATTAAAATTTTCTACAAGAGTGGGGTTACATTTTTTGATGATAGTGGATCATAATCTGGATGTAGATTTGCAAATGAAGATATAGACGATATTTTATACCGGATACTAGGTACGAGTTGGTATAAATGTGATCATCGGAATGCTTTAAGAAGCACAAGGCTGTTGGGTTCTTCGATAGACATCTGTGGGCTCAAAGAGATCCCTTTGAATACCGAGCTACTATTCTAGTCACTACAAAGAGAAAGATGTTGAGCTCCTGACAGGACTACCGTTTGCAATATGCAGATTAATCAGTCTGTCCAGTGTTGTTTTCGTACCAAAATGAAAGCGTAGGTGGGCGTCAACCAACTAAGCTGTCTGGTCAACCACTTTATGGCACTGTGAGGGGATAGATAAAAAATATTATAAAAACCTATGACGTTCGAGAGAATAACTATAAATCTAGTGGTAGCTCACTGATACTCCACGAAACAGGAGAGCATCACCTCTGCAATTGTCCAGCGCTGCGCAGGAATAGAATAATTTTTCTGGGAAAACTTTTTAAAGTAGTATAAGCGACCTTAATGCAAATACACTGTGCCCAAAGGTAGGTCATAATTTTTCGGCCCGATACCAGAATATTTGTTGCAGATACGCTTCTTATATCAGGCTAAGGAACAAAAGATTTGCTTAAAGATCTACATCTCTCTGCCGGCACCTTCACTATGCCGTTCAGATGACATAACTCCAGGCCAATTCCACTTTCGAAAGAAGGGATTAGTACCAAAGTCTGTCTGTAAGGTTTCTGATAAAACATAGCAAAAGTAATAGGGAGGTCTGCTAACGAGACCTGGTGACCCCTTTGATTTTAGCGGTAGAGCTGAAAGACCATGCATTATGCGGTGTTTGCACATGTCTAAATTGTTGCTTGAACTCTCAAATCCGACCCCAATTTCCATTTAGTTGACGTAAAACACTTTTTTGAACATCCTTCAATACCAACCGCTAAGAGAAGGAGTAAATACGACCACATGTGGGCTTTACGTCTACAGATGAGCCTTGCGACAACTCTAAAATCTCTCTGGCTAAAGGTCGACCTGAGACGTTCAAAGCATCTTCTTATGCTCACAAACTTGATACCTTACATGCTGGCGGGTGTATTGACCCAGCATATTCCGATAAAGGGTATACAAAAGGTAGGCTGCGAACTTTTCCTAAGTACTTGCAGTCCATCCCATATTGCCAATTGTAAAGAAAGTACCTACATGCATGCTTTGTATAAGAGCCTAAACATTTTTTGTATGTATGTATATTTTTTTACTCACTCATATAAATATGTAAGTACAAATTCATGTGCATTAGACCATGCTCTTAGTAGAATGCACCCAAACATCTGTGGACCAAGGAGCAGCAGGCGGAGTGTACTTACAAGAGTGATTAACTTCATTCTTCTACATGCAGCTCCTCCTGTGCGGGTTGACTCGTTGAAAGTCAACGCGCACCGAAAGCACTGAAGTGATCTATAGAAACTGTGCGATTCAGAGTTGCTTCTATGTGCAAGACGATATCAGCGGGAGCAACCGTCATTGGTGTGACACCGATTTCCATTAAGGCTGAAGAATCCGCGCAAATACATACGAAAATGGACAGAGAGATGGGTTAGAAGCACGAAGAGAAGATGTACCTGCACCCTAATTCCCACATGAACATGAGAAAAGGGTAAATGGAAAGTATGGATAAGTAAATTTCCAGTTGACGCAGTTCCTGACAGGCCACGGCGTATATCGAATGTAGAGGCAATACCATCGAACTCGCCGCTTTGCCCAATCTGTAACGTAGCAGAAATCCCTGCAACGTAGTCTTCAACTGTGCGCGCTTCAATGCCCTATGAACAGAACTGGCGGGTGTGACAAGCTCACCTCTGAGAGTGCGTAGACTGGCGTCTGCAACATAATTGCACAAGACAACAAGCGCCGCAATGTTCTATGAACCTGACCTATGGCGAGGGATGTATGTAAACGTACGCACGAGGGATACGGGTACAGGACGGTAGGACGTTTAGAGCGATTAAAGTTCCACACTGACGGGGTAAAGGATTTCGATACTTCCTCCTCTGGAAAAAAAAGACCGTGCCCAAAATGTTCTCCGGGGTATACGGATGAGTGTAAAGTATTTTTTCAAAGCAATTTCGAGAAAAAAATTTATTTTGGTCGAATGTTGGAGTCGCCTTCGTAATATCTTCGAAATTTACAGTAGCGGCTTAAGTGCCCTGTTCCAGCATTTACTCGCCAGATCTCAGTTCTTGTTAATCTAACGTGCCGCCCTTATGTTAGTAAATTAAAGCTCGCCAAAAATCATTAATCTTTTGCCAAGGAAGTATTTTGATCGTCTGTAGATGTAGAAATTTATTTTTTTTTCTAAATTGCCTTGCAATAATACTTTAGACTCAGGCGTGTACGGCAAACTTTTTTTTTTGTGTTACATATGGGTACGAAATCTCTTAAAATCCTTACACTGTCAACTGAGAAGCATAATAATCCTATTGATAAATAACGAAAACAAATTGACGCTTATTAATAACGTCCCTACGAAGTCTGGATAAAGTGACAGAGACGTGAGTCTTTACTGACGATGCCGACAAGTCAACATGAATATACTCATGTCTAAGTGAGTGTGGCATGAAACTCGATAGCGCACAAAAGCAATAACTAATATATTCAGAGCTTTGTTTTAGTTATTATTTCTATTATCTTCACACGCTACCAGAGAAAGTGAGGATTGTGGCCAAGCTGCCATGACATAACAGCCGGTTGCTTGGTTATTTTGGGCGCGCCTTGGGGAAATGCGACTAACTATACACTCGTCTGTGCATACGAGTATGCATTAGGGTGGTACTTAAAAATAAGAATATTTTATTTTTTTATGGGACCTTCACTTATTTTGTTCTATGTAAAAAATAAGTACGGCCACGACAATTTTAAAATTAAAAAAAAATTGGGTCCAAGGTTTGAAAAAATTTAAATCAAAAAAATTGGACATATTTATGTATTGTTGAAAATTATTTACATAAATTCATAGCCATCGCACAATTTATTCAAAATGCAATAGTTAAGCTCCAAAGACAGTCGTTTTTAAGGGTTTTCAGAGTAAGTGCAACATTTTTTAATTTTTTTCAAACTTCTACCCTGGTTAACAAAAAATGTTATTGAGAATTATCAAGAAGCCCACAACTAAGGGGGATATAAACTTCCGGCGCTCAAAACGTTTTTTTTTTTTGGCAGCAACACCTAAAAATTACTTTAAAATTTTAAAACTTTCGTGGTTGTCTTTAGTTTGTACGTATGTATAATAAAATAAAGGGCTGTGTCAAACAAAATTTAGATATTGAAATTTTAAGGACCACCCTAATAGATCCTTACCTACTATTCGATATACTATATACATGTATGTATAATAAAATAAAGGGCTGTGTCAAATAAAATATAGATATTGAAATTTTAAGGACCACCTTACTAGATCCTTACCTACTATTCTATATACTATATGCACTCTGTTTTCTTTTACTTTCTTCTTTGCTTGCGGTCGTTTGTGGTGTGCAAAATAATTCATTATAGGATCAACGCCATTCAAGAAGTGGCGTCTGGCAAATGAAGCTTCTGGCCTAGACCAAAAATGGTTGCGGCGTCCTAAAGCTTAGGTTCCACCATGCCGCGCGCTTTGTCAGCCCAGAAGCGCAAAAAAAAAAACGATATCATTTCCTCAATGCTAACTAGCAACGACAAATATTTGAAGGCTAAAGGCTACGATAAGAAAACGAAAAAGAGGGTATAGCAAAGAAAAAAAAAGTAGAATGAAACAAAAATTTTCACAGGCAAATACAGCGTAGCCTTCGTTCGACTTAACGATATATTTGTAGTGAAATCGATGCGCCCGTCGGTGGCAAAATCGATTGCAATAAATCAATCAACGTGTGCACAAGTAAGTATGTATGTATGTATGTATGTATGTACATACGCAGAGTAAGTAAGTAAATAAGAAAACTAGGCAGTGGCGCGAGCGACGCGTGTCTCAGATATTTTACTAGAGATAAAGTGTCTGGATAGGAAACGTGACAGGAAGGAAGCGGAAGCACTTACTTATTCTCTTATGTGACTAAGAATTACGCCAGGGAAAGCGAATAAAATGTAGAAAAAAAAACCCAAATCGCAGAAAAAAAATGAATACAAAGTCGTAAAAAACGATACTGTTGCTGGAAGTTAAGCATTGAATAAATGTCTGTATATCCATCAATTTCATGCTGATGTGCTCGTGGAACTGACCAAGGACGTTCGCTGCTGATAAGCTATGGCAAATGGACACTGCTTACAATGTATGCGAATGGGGGGGGGGGGGGGGGAGAATTATTGTAAATATTGTAAGACAAAATATTACTCAACTAAAATTTATAAGCAATTTATCAAAGAATTATATGTGGCATGCGGACTATTTAGTGGATACTCGTATCATACACGCTTTTGCTTTCCTTTGGAAGTCTCGCCAGCTTGTCGCCTTTTACATTTGTTCATTGCCTAAATATTTCAAAGCTTAACATATTAAATTTCTTGTTTGGAATTAAAGGTTTTGACCAATTAACCTGATTTTTGGCAGCTAGAATTTAACGAGTACCATTGGCTCACCCCGCTAAAGAAGCTGCGGCAAAAGATAGCACATCAATGTTTTTACAAGTTTTTACTACTTTTCTGTAAATTTTTTTAAGGTTCATTAATTTTTTATTAAAGCCCAGCTCTTTATCTAACAAAAGCCATATAAGTCCAAATTTCAAACTTTGTATCCCAATTCCAAGTATTTTAATTGGAATTTCTAAACAAAAAATTCGGTATGCACTTTTTAGCTTTATAAAATCCAGCACAATAAATTGCAAGTTTGAAATTCCTAAAAAATCGGGCTAATTTTTGATAATTTTTTTTGCGGATAGTGTTATACACTTTTCTCCATATAAAAAATTACTTTGTATGGAAGAAAATGCGTGATATCATCAGCAAAAAAAAAAAATATCAAAATCCTTAAATAAAAACGTATATATGCAATAGCGATTTTATTCTCTTCCATAATTTCCGATGCAATCGTTTGAGTCTCTTAGCCCTATGCCTAATGTACGAAGGGTTCCGTGTTTGGTATTGCCGTAACGAGAGGCATACCCTGTAAAAACTACTTTATAAATAAATCTTACTTAAACCTCTCCTTTTAAAAGTATTTTTAAGAAACAAAGCTTAATAGACACTCATATCCAAATAACTCATTTACTTAATAATTAAATTGATTTTGAATTGCCAAACTAGCAGCCGTCTCTAAAAGTACTCCCAAAATGAAGCCTTTTAAACCTATGTTATTTGATAGGCATACTAAATATTTTACTTAGTTGTTACTTAAATTAATTTTGGATTTCTAAACAGGTGGCAACCATTTAACAACATAAATAAGGAAATAAAGCCTTCTTAAGCAACATATGTTCATACGTGCATATATTAAAAGTCTTCTATAAACTTTTTAACTAAATTGCTTTTACCTTTTTTGTCAGGTGGCAACACTTTTTAAAAATATTTTTTAAGTAAAGAATAACTTAAATCTCTCTCGTTTGATACCTACTCTAAAATATTTCATTCACCTTGTCACTTAAATTAATTTTGAATTTCTAAACAGAGAACCCTCTTAAAAATTCTCGAAGCAAAGCTTTTTTAAAACTCTTTCGTTTTACGCCAAATCAAAATATTTAATTTTACTTGTTGAATCAATTCAGTTAGAATTTCTTAACTGGTGGCAAACTTCGTCAAAAATATTTTCGATGTAAGATAAAATACTTCATTTAGCTTTTCAATTAATTAATTTTGAACTTCTAAACAGATGGCAGCTCTCCAAAAATATGCTCGAAATTAATCTTTCTTAAATTTATCTCGGTTGATACCCTTTCGTTGAATTTTTCTATTAAAGTAACTTGGGATTTCTGGACAGATGACAACACTTATAAAAATATATTCAGAATAAAGCTTAATTAAAACTCTTTCGTTTTATACCAATATGTGTACATATATTTTATTTAACTTGCTATTTTAATTAGCTTAAACTTTTTGACCATGTGGAAACCTTATGCAAGTTTTTTCTATATAATTCGTTATTGTACTCTTTTCGCTTCACACTGACATTGTTTTAATATTTTACTTACCTTTTTAATTGATTTTAGCTGTCTTAAAAAGGTGGCAACTCTCTAAGAATGTATCTTATATCTTAATTTAAGTTATAGAACATCTGTGTGGCAAACATCGTTCAAATACGTTCAACCATTTTAGCGTTATAGGCCAACAAAAATACTCACACACTCACTCACAAACTTGTTGTATTTTGAGAAGCACTTTTAGAGGATTTCAGCTGTTTCGAAAGTTGACCTAATAGCGGCATACCTCATTTGGCAGTTCACCGCTACTCCAATAAAACCCCCCAAAAAAAAAATAAAATATAGTAAAATTCTTGATATTCAAGCGTGACTTCTATAAAACCACTAAAATAAATAAGTAAGCCATTATTCAGCAGTTTATATGCTTCATTAAAAAAATCATAAGCAGTTATGTTTATGCCCACTAAACTCCAACATAAAGTACAAAAAATCTCATTTGAAATGCACTGGAATATCTAATAACGGGGAAAATTGCTGCTATCAAATTGCAGCAGTGAAAATGATTGTCATCACAAAATGACAATCAAATGACAGAAAATCAAAATGGAATGAAAGTGCAAAGATTACCATCAACATTGAGTGTGTTTTAAGTTAGATAACGACAGCTGCAGCAAACATCATTATAAATATCTTAGAGGGTAAGAAGCAGATACATAAAAGGAAATACTTGCTGCTCGCACTTCAGTCATAAACGCAGCTTGTTGGTAACGCACACTCAGTTTTTATTAGAGAGCGTGTTTCAGCAAGCAACGCAAAATTATCACCGTTGATGTGGAATGATGCAATTTATAGCGCTGAGAAGGAGATGAGCTGTTCGCAAACGAGAGCGATACAAATGCACCTAAAAGTGGAGTTGGGACGGTGGGGGAGTTACAGCAGCATTTTCGTGTAGTTTACGAATAAATCCTGCAATATGAGCGTTTTAATTTTCCTGACTGACATTATAGAATATTCTTCGGCTGAAGTACTGTGTACATTGTTACCGCTACCGCGTTGACAACTTGCAGATTTGCGCCATCTGTTCTTCTGATGTTCGCTCAGCTACACGCTTTTATGCGGCTGAGTGCAGTTCTGTAGGTAGGTTGCTGTTTACGGCAAGCGATTACAATGACGCGATATGTACATATGTATGTAAGTGCAAGAAAAAGCCATGACTTTTTTTTTTGTTTGCAAACGCGTGTCATCAGCAAACATTTGGCCGCTTCCGTGCGAGCGCGTAAAATGAAAGAGTCTCGGAAAAATAAGCAAAAAGTAAGATATAAACGTAAGGAAAAAAAACTGTGTCACTAACGTTGGCAGCACGAAACATACTCCAGCGAAGGGGTATTAAAAACGTAATTACATTTTCTGAATTGTTAGCCCTTTTAATTCTTGCTGGTAGATTTTTTTCTTAAATGAAGGTAAGGCACGTTCATTTTTTTTTAGTTTAGGCAGCCTTGACACTCCCGTTGCGTAAGCTAATAGCTAGATAAGTTTAGATTAGGATCAATTGGATTGGTTCAGACAACAGTCGATTAGATTAGATCAGACAAGATTCGATTAGAATAGATTGAAATGGATTAGGTTTGATTTCATTTGATTAGATTAGATTAATGTAGATTAGATTAGACTAGATTAGTTTAGTTTAGATTAGAATATATTGAACTAGATTTAGAGGAGGAAACAGGTAACCTAGTTACCACGACCGAGTTACGATCAGTTGTAGCAATCCCCTTTTTGGCTACAGGCTTTCTTTGATACATGTAATGCTAAGAGACCTCGCGAATTCCCTTGGTTGAGTGCCATATAGGTCGTGTATTTCTAGGTAAACTGATTTTAAGAAGCTGTAATGTGCTGCTGCCATCTGTTCTTCGTGACGCAATCTACACTTATCATAGTTAACAACTCCTACTTTAGACAAGTATCCCGCAGTGACCAGTAAAAGAACCTGTAAAAATTCATATCTCGTGCCTAAATACTGAGGTAAAGGAGTGCTTCAGCTCTTGTTGTTGATTAAAACACTTAGCCTTTCTTTTCTTCTTCTTCTTTTTTATTGACGCTGTAATCGCCTAAAGGATTTGGGCCGAGTCAAAAACAGCACGCCAGTAGTTTTTCTTCTGTTCCAACTGACGCCAATAGGAAATGCCAAGTAAAGCAAATTCCTTTTCTGCTTCCTTATTCAACCAGATATACTTATTCAGATCAAAAGTGTCCTGGGCCTATGAATCGTTGTGCAGCCCTTCTCTTTCTTGAATATCTCTTGTATCCCTTTACCCAAATGAGGTAAATCCGGTTCCTGAATTCGTTAAGTATTGAAAGCTGTAGGCAATCCCATGCCAGCTTTGAGGATACCTCGTGCGCTTTAAGAGCCTTCTATTGCCAGAGTGTATGTTGATGTTTAAGTTGATTGCCTCAATCTCTACATACCGTCTCAGACATTGCTCAATGGCATGCACCTCAGCCTGAAAGATAGTGTTATAGACTTCTGCTCCTACGCCGTGGTCAGTTTTGGATCGATATATTGCAATTAGTAATCGCAGTCGGAGTCACATTCGTAGTCGTTAACTTAATCGTAATCGCAGTTTTAGTCATATAAGCAATCATAAACGTATTAGCGGAAGCTGTACAATCGCCGTCTTGACTGAAGCTTACCTGAAACGTTGTTGTAGCTAAGAGAAATGGATTCCCTAGAAAGAGCATATTTTATCCACCTCTCGTAAATTAAATGCCTCATCGAAATCTAAATATGTACATATGTATGTATATGTATGTATGAATTTACTCTGTCTTCCATACCTTAGTAGTCTTAAATATAACCATCTGGGGTCAGTTGGTCTAAGGACACTCTAGTTGGGATCTTATCACTCCACTCTATGTAAAAACACTTCATTACAATACAACGCACAGAAGGTACATGCAAGCCCACTACGAACAACAGAAAGTTATGAAAGAGCTGTTGCATAAAAATTGTTTAAAATTACTAGGCACACTCCACTAGGACTTGACTTGACATCCTTGGCATAAATTAACAACAAAACGTTTAGCAACAAAACATTGAACGCCACCCGTAAGAAAGCAAAAGGCAAGCAAAACAGTAAATGTCGAGCGCATTATGTCAGGGAATGAAGGCTGAGAAGTGAGAAGGAAGTGCTTAAGTTAAAAACGGAAAACGGAGTTTGAAGCAAATAAAGAATGAAGTGTGAAATACGAACGGCAGGCATAGCTGGATTACAAGCACCTGTTATTGTGCTCGATTTTAAAGTTCGCATGCTACACTTGTACTTACATAACTACAGTGTACATGCAGGTGAGAAGGTACCTTATTGTTTATTTGAGGCTTAACATTTTTCTTTTATGAGAGCGTTGAGGATAAACCACGCAAAAAAAAAACATGTTCGATAGTTTCAGAATGCTTATTTCAAAGACGTTAAGTTCGTTAGTTAATCTGCATAGTTTTGCGATGCTTATTTGCTCCTGGTTATTGTGATTGATGGTACTAAAATCGTTTGAATACTCGATTAGGATAAGGTGTCTTTTGTTGGTGATTGATGAGCAAAATATGAATTAAAGTTCTCTGATTCATGACTAGGATGAGAAAAAACAAAATAGAACTCGTTGTATGGTAACTGGGATACCTGATGGCTAAAATCGCAAGGTGGTAAAATGTTATGTGACTTCGAACTTCGACGCCCGAAAGACGTAAAAGAACATGGAGCTCGGTGGCTTGATTCACCAAATGGCTACAAGGTCTTTATTTGCGTGGCGACTTCGAAGATCCAAGAAGCTACAGGATGACGCTGGGAATGTTGTGAACCGCAATATTGGTGATTGATGAAAATATGAATTAAAGCTCTCTGTTTCATGACTAGGATGAGAAAAAGACAAAACCGAACTCGTTGTGTGATGACTGGGATACCTGATGGTTAAAATAGCAAGGTGGTAAAGTATAATGTGGCCCAGGAAAAAAGGATAGAATAAAAAGACTGAGATGGGACTAGGAGGTGTGAAAGGCAGATGAAAGGTAAATTTTTGATGACAACGATGACCAAAAAAGAGGCGGAGCTTTATGCATAGAGACTGAGGGCAGCAATGGGCCATCGAAGGGACATTTAAGGGCTCTCGATTTTGGCTTCTCAATGAAAAAACGGAAAGTGGTATGGACTTAATAGCATTGAGAGCGAAACAGGGTTAACTGATATATTTTGGGGCTTTTTGGGGCTGGTTTGAACGAAATAGCTTTTTATGTGGCTGAGCTGAGCGAACTAAGAAGAGATTTTGGCAAAGTGTGAAGGGTTTACCAATGACTATCTTTCAAGTAGCTGCGCTTCATTGAAGTTTCCTAGCGTATACTTATATCTTATTCAGCCGGACGTATGGAGCATTATAGATATTTCTTTTTATGCCAAATCCACTGGTTAGTTCTATAACAGAGACATGACTCAAAATATTAAGCAAAAAGAAGAGCTTATTTTCTTCATAAGGCAGATGGACCTAATTGGAAGTTTTCCTGAATTTCGTCGTTTGCCTTGGAGACTTTCTGTATTTAAATCGGATTCTAATCAGCGTTCTTAAGATGTTTCACTTTCATATGTTGATTGGCGACTGGATAAATTTCAGCAGTTAACATAAAGATAAGGAGTTCACTACTGCGCACCACCTGAGAATGATGTCTTGAAGAGTATTTAAAATAGATACATACCCTAGCGGTGCCTTAGTTATTTAATGAGATTAATAAAGTTGCTATCTCTTCAACAACTACATAGATATAGCGGCCTGTAGCATGATATCCGATGTAATTGATGTATTTTGATGGCGCCAATTGGATTTACCCTAACGTACGATGGCCTTTGATGCTATGCAGTAATCAAAAATAGTCGCGAATATATTTTTAAAGGCTTATAATTTTCAGCGACATAGCTAAATTTGGTTACTATATAAATTAAAGGCAACACGATTTTATGTAGATGGTACATCCATCCAGCAAAATTCAAGGCAAATAAATTTAAAATCAGCAATCAGGCAGGAACTGAGCGTGATGAGAAAGTTGACGGTCAAAATGGGCGCAAAGGGAGTCTCTGAACATTTATGAATAATCGATAATAAAACCATTCCAAAAAGAAGTGAAATCAAATGACACTCAGCGGGGATGTAGGCGCGTGGATTAGCCGCGATGAATGAGTTTTTGAATAACTAAGTATCAGACTAAATTATGAAAGGCGACAGCAAACGGCACTGTGGTACTCGTATAAGTACAAAACGGCCAGCAGGTGGTTAAATGTTGGAAAGCTGGTGAATGAGCGCTTGCTGGCACAGCTTGTCGCACTGGCTTTCTATTCAGTGAACTGAATTTTGTGGCAATAAAATGGTAAAAACGAAACTGGTAGTCTATTGAATAGACCCTATTGAGATTAATACTGTACATGGTAGAATTTGATGTAGTCAAAAGTATGAAGTAAATATGTTGGTTCAATGATTAAGGGAATTGCTTTGCAAATATTTATAAATTTCAATAATTTAAAAAAATTAATGTCTCTCAAGGGAAAAGTGCATACGAAGGTCATTCCTGAAACTTATTACGAGGGAACGGATTTTTAGGATCTAAAAACCTATAAAAAAAGGCAAAATAAAATAACGAAATAGGCTGGAAAAGGCAAAATAAAATTGCGAAGAAGGCAGGAAAAGGCACTAGGTATTGCAAAAAAGGCAACAAAAGGCAAAACAAAATAGCGAGAAAGGCAGGAAAAGGCACTAGGTATTGCAAAAAAAGCAAATTAAGGCACTAAAAAAAGACAGAAAGTACGAGGAACAATCAAAAAATACATTTATTTCAGAAATGTTTATATTACAAGTAAAAAGAGAAAAACCTTGAACTAGTTTCATTATATGAAAAATTTGTAATTTGAATCTTTGACTATTTTATCCTTTCGAGTTTCTAACTCATAAAACTTTAATCTGTATGGTTGTAGTAACATTGAATCACAAGATGCATTTTGAAGTTTTCTGCCAGCATTTTCATTAGATTTTCGCGAAGAAAAGCCTTGAATGTACTAAATGTGCGCTCGATGTAAGTTGATACAAGTGTAGCCCAATTTAAATATGGAACCTTTGAAACGTTCATATTATCAGGAATAAGGGCGTTTTCCTCGCCCTTTACAATTTTATCCACACCCCTTATTGTCTCCAAGCCTACGTTTGCTGAGAAAACAGCTTTGAATTTTTGCTTATTACTGTCATATCGAGTTTTCCCCTTACTTGACCTTCCTTCGATCAAGCACGCTTCTGGACCTCCTAAACATGTTGGACTTGTTTCACTCAGTTTTCCGGATCATACGAAGAATACTAACTAAGATATATATGACTTTTCTGAGAGGGTTCTATAGAGGCATTCCTTTTATCCTCCACTAGTTTTTGTAGTGCTTCATTCGAATATCAAAGTCATCTTAAAAAATTATTTAATAACTCACCCAACGAGAAGTCGAAAGCAACGGCTGCAAAATTACGTAGGCTAAGCTTATGTTGCACATAATTTCCGTGGAAATAGCTAGATTTTTTATTTTATTTTTTACAGGCGTCTAGCGGAGATCCTCATAGATGACAATAACATACTTCCATAAGCACTTTCTGTCCTACAAAAGATGATTTCTAAAGTGGTAGAGTGGCTGGTATGGAGTGTGAGTGTGTTCGTGGTGTCGGTTAAGTCAAAAAGTAACATCACGGAAAAAGCCTTTCTTAAAATAGCTGTGTGTGTATGAAATTTGTTGGCGATATATAACTAAATTCTATATCGAGTTTATGGGGGAAAAAACAAAATTTATCTCAAGGTTTTATGTGGCTAAAAATTTACGACAAATGTTTAAATGGCCTAAGTTTTATGTCAGGGGTTTTTTGTAATGGCAAAAAATTATGTTCAGTTTTCAAATAAAAAAAAAAAAACTATATATTCCGTTGCGAATTTAGAAAAATGTGTGCCCAGCTCTTGAATTATCAAAAATGTATGTTCGATTTTTAAATTACCAAAAGTTTGTTTATGACAAATTTTGGAATGACTAAAATTTTTCGTGCAGTTTTAATTTTACCAAAATTTTATTTGCAGTTTTTAAACTATCAAGTTTTTTGAAGACCTAAAAGTTATGGCCAAATTTTTATGTAGCCGAAAGTGTATGTTAAATGGCCAAAAATTTTCATCCACTTTTAACAGTACCAAAACTTCATGTCCAATTTTTTTGTCCAGTTTTTAGACTACCCATAATTTATGGCCAAGTTTTTATATGAGTAAAAGCGTATGTCCAGTTTTGGTATGCCTACAAAATTTTGTACAGTTCTAACATGACCAAAATTTTATGTTCAGTTTTTAATTACCAATTTTCTTTGTTCACTTTTGGAATGACTTAAAATTTATGGTTAAGTTTTTATGTAGCCAAAAGTGTATGTCAAGTTTTGGAATGATAAAAAATGTATGGTCAAGCTTATACGTGACCAAAAATTTTCATCCATTTTCAAAATGACCAAAACTGTATGTCCAATTTTTAAATCACCATTTTTTTGTCCAGTTTTTGGACTGATCAAAAATTTATGGTCAATTTCTTATATGTCCGCTTTTGGAATGACCAAGAAATTATGTTCAGTTTTAACATGACTAAAAGTTTATGTCCGCTTTTTAAACTACCAAGTGTTTTGAACAGCTTGTGCATGACCTATTTTTAGTTTTTAATTTTATTTTTAGTTGTGTTTAGATTTAAATTTCCAAAAAATTTTGCTGATTTTTAAGAAGAACCAAAACTCTATGATCATTTTTTAATATGCCAAAAATGTATTTCCTTTTTTGAAATTACCCAAAAGTTATAGCCAATTCGTGCATTACCAAAAAAGTCCCGTTTTCGCTGTAAATTAGGAAGTGAGCGCTTCTTTCTCTGTTATCAAATGAAAAGCCTGTATATAGTCTATCTCATCTTCGACTAGATAAGTAACTTCCAAACTAAAAATATATATTTGCATTTTACTTTAATCTACACATGTACATACCTATGTATATATATACATATGTATGTATGTATGTACTTATGCCCTGCGCATTATAAGCCATATATTTTACTAAGTAATAAACATGCCTTTGTTAATTAAATAACTGGGAAATATTTAAACGGTATGCAAAATGGATGCATGAAAACATCTAAGAAAATATGGCATGTATGTATGTGTGTGTACCCATATCCAACGTATAAATATATTGGCATGAATATACCGGTATAAACAAATTTGCAAATAAATTTACAAACACGTATAAAGCTCGTACATCAACGAGAGACACGCAAAAGTGCAGGCATTCACACACACACAGCGAACGACGTGCCGACATGCAAGTAGGAACTAGCAGCCAGCAAAACATTCCAGCTCAGCAGGTCGTTTGGGGTCAGAGGAGCAGCTTAAAAGCCACGCGGTGAAATACGGGATACTGTGCAGCAAAGCAACAGAGCACAGCCACCAGGATAGCTACAGTGAACGAAGAATGCTTAAGAATGCTTTTTTATGTGTGGTGGGAAAAATACTTAAGTATGTATGTACGTATGCATACAGCATGGAAAAACAAAAATAAATGAAAAATATACCTACATAAATACATATGCACACAAGCTCATGTGTACAACTGCACACAAAAAAAAACACAGGCAAATATACACTTAGCCTTATAAGAGGCTGCCTGCCTGCCTGGACGCCATTGTTTACATGCATCCTTGCAGTCTTGCAGCCTCGCTTCCTTGCAAGCATACATATTTGCATCTTTTCATTTTTGTGCACTACGCCTGCCTTTCGCTCGCATCCGCGCCACCCCGTTTGCTCCTTAGCCGCATTGTGTGCATGCTCATCTGCCGCCAGCTATGTAGTTATGTATGTAAGTAGTAAGCCAGCAGCACAGCAGCACAGCAGCACAACAGCCCAGCCAAGCTCAGCTCGTTCGTCGTGGTTTTGTTTATCTTCTCATTCACATTTGTTAAAGCATTTGTATTTATATTTGCATTCGCATTTGTCGTGGTAAACGTTGTCTTCATTGTCATACTTTCCAGCCTCTTCGTCATTCTACGCCGCCGCCTCCTCCTCTTCCTCCTCGCTTGTTGTACATAAGTCTCACTAGCATTCATTCAATGCTTTTTATGTACAAAGTCCAATGCAATGCAAAATTCTCTCGATTTCTACGCCTCCTCCGCACCAGCTAACTTCCTACCTTTGTACTATTTCCGCTTTGTCTTGTGGCACATCCGTTTCTTCATTGGTTTGCGTTGTGAGTGCGGTTGCACTCATTTACAATGCCACAAATGCCTGCTTTTTATATATGTATGTATAAATGTGTGGTAAATGCAGCTGCGTGCCTTTTATTCCTCGACGAAACGCATGGTTTTGAAACGCAGTTGTTTCTGGCTGCTGCGTATTTGCTTACCATTGCGTCAGAATTTGCACAAGGACAACTCTTTTTCTATGTAGGTGGGGACAACACTCTACTTCACTCTAGCGCACTCTAAAAGTATCTACATACAAATATTTTCACAGACAGATACTCCTACGTGTCTCGCCTCAGTGCCTCCTGCCTCCATGTGCCTATTACTTTCTTTTCACTTCAGTTCTTACTTTCATTTTATTCCCTGCACAAAAATACTTTTACCAGCACTTCTTCTCTTTTTATTTTTTCTCGTTATTATTAATTCAGCAGCTACATGAATTTAAAATTTTAATTTAATTTCTGCAAAAATTTTGTTCAGACAAAGACAATGCCGATTTTTATTACGAGAAATTTATTTGAGAGAAAATTAGGCCAGAAAATTCATAGCAACNATGTTTCTGCATGAAAACTCGAATTTGGACGAAACAAAATAAATATTAAACTGGCTGATTGTCAAAGCGCGCAAAAAGATGGGAGTTGGCCATCTTTTCGCTTCGCGCTGCAGCTTCGACGATTTATGTGGCATGCTTTGTGCATTTTCATACAATTCATCTTATCTGTCAAAGCGAATCTGTCACGTAAAGCGAAGCAAAAGTTTTATGTGGCATCAGCTTAAGGCAGCTCTTGGCAACGGTATCTAAGACGGCTGGTGAGCGCCGGTGGATGATCTGGTGGGCCGCACAGTGGCACTGTTTCCGATATCCGCAGGTGACTTTTAAAGAATGTGTGAATATGGATGGAACAAAATGCCTTTGGAAGTGATATGCTACATCAAATGGCTTCCCATAGTTTTCTGTAGCTGGGAGGAGTTTTAATGGTTTTAAGATTGGTTAAACATTCTATAGGAATCGAAGTGAATTAAGTCATACAAAATATTGTTATCGAAAGTTATCAAGTTGCGGAAATTTATCGAATCATCGAAATTTATAGTCATAGGAATTTATCGAGCTTTCCATGTATACTGAGTTGTCGCAACGTATCGAATTATTCAATTTGATCAATGTTTATTAGGCTGTCGGAATTTATAGACGCGGAAAATTAGTTATCGAAACTTAACAAGTTATCGATATTTATTGAATTGTAATTATTTATAGAGTTAATGAAATTTATCGAGTTATCGTAATGCATCGTTATTTACTATATATAGACATACGTTTTAATTCCAAGCAGGAGATTTTCCGGTAAGTAATATTGTGCCTTATAAGTTAGTGCCACGTTTTAAAACCTCCAGTGGTCTTCAAAATAGTCGGGAAAAATTGCGAAATTTCGACAGAGAGCGGCACTCCTAGTAATAATAATAATAATAATAATAATAATAATAATAATAATAATAATAATAATAATAATAATAATAATATGCAGATTCCGATATTTTGTTCTATACCAATTTCGTCTTCGATTTTTTCCTCAGTGTGTGTATTTTTACATCACTTTAATGATTTCCTTTGGTATTTTCGCTTTATTGACAATTTTCAATAATTTTATAGATACTGATTACTCTTTGTATCGTTATCGATATTGTATTAAAATCAAAGTATTCTAACGAATTTATAATTTGTTCCGTTAACGTAATCGTATTGATATCGATGTTGACGTGTTCCTGGGTATCGTTATCGATAGTATGTTATTTATTTATTTATTTATTTATTTATCGAATCTATGTCACCTTCTTAACTAGTTCTCCTAATGAATTTTGTTATCTACATATATCGATATATTAATTTTTAATTATTATTGTGGCATTATCGGCTGATTCACTGACCCCGGTACATTTTGTTATTTGGATTTTTTTGTATTCATATTCATACCCGTATTCGCTTTTGTATTGGCATAGCTGCTCGTTGTACTTAAGGCCTGGAGAAAGGATAAAAAGGATAGCAAAATATAGGTGGGCCATCCTATAGCCTTAAAGTATATGGTAGTAATTTTCGAAGATGCAAATTTGATCCTATCTTTACAACAACATTCCCAACTATTGATACAAAGTTTATATTTTTTGCCAGCAACGCCATCTCTGTGCCAATGCTTAATTTTTTGTCAAGTCACTTACTTAAACTTTTACTGAAAGGTATTACCATATATGTAATACCCCTATATTGGCAGTAAGTGCTAGTACCGTCCGAGAACACTACAGTACAGATATATCAATAAACACGTGCGAAAGAAAAGGAAAACATACGTTTATAAATAAACATGTACACAACACATATACAAAAACGGCACTCAAGTACACAACACATTGACAAAAACGGTACTAGACTGTCTCGCTTTGATTTCGGAATGCTTACACATTGAGAAGTTACCTTACTGCCAATAGAGAAGTATTACATATATGGGTATTACAGCTGCCTCGAGGCGTCTTAAACTCAGTATTTGGTCTCTAAATACAAATAACAGTTCACATATATAGCCTTGCTTACCAAATTACTCTATGTGCCATATATTCTTTTGTGCTATAATTCTTATGTTAACCAACTATTTTGTACCTTTATATTGGTGCTCCTCTTTTCCCTATGCACCAATTTTAGCTATACTCCGCACTTCTACAACTTGTTTATTTATGCGAGTTTTACTTTTATTTCATTCCCTAACCTTTTTTCTTTGCATTACTCGAAGTGTAAATTTCACACCCTTTTCGTGTTCTCGCAAGTATCCTTCACTTGTCCATTGCAGTATGCAGAGTAGATATTCAAAGGAATTTTCGGGAAACCAGCACATTTTGCTGCATAATTTAGGACATATTTGCAAGACACCTGCAGTGTAAGAATTTTCGCTGAGGTGGAAATGCTTAAAAAATGCCGCGGTGTTCCACTGCAGAATTGGAAGAATTGTGGACATGAATAGGTAGCGAAAAATTGAAGAATAACGCAAAGAAAAAAGAAAAAATAAGGAAAAATGTTAAAATTCGGAGCTATGGCTTGAAATGTTTAAGAAAAAAAATGTGCAGCAAAGGTGTAAATGTGAAAAAATGAGGGTATCGAAAATGAGAATTTAAAATAATTTTTTTGACAATCGATAACACCGGCACTATATTAATCGATTACGTTATCAATGTAATTTTGGATATTCTAAATATCGATGACATTGTTGATACATTTGTTTGTTATCTATAAGTTTAAAGCTTTTTAAAAATTTGTTGGTATCGATTAATTTGTTGTTATCCATAAATTTGTTGTTATCTATAAGGTCATGCAAATCGCTTCTTCGATTAATTTTTGAACACGATTAAATTTGACCGAAAACATAAAAGTCCAAATTTAACGATTACTCTGCACCGAAAAAATAATAGTAAATAATAAAAAATAGCTTTTTTTATATTAGATATTAAAAATAAAGATGTCCATATTTAGAATTTTCGTCGGTCCCTTTTTACAGAGGCGTCAAACAATAAATTTTATTTTATGGTTTTTATTAGTTTTCCTATTTTTCAGAGAAAACCAGCTTACAATTTTTTTATCAGTTTATATTAAAATTACGTTTTCAATATTTAACTTTAGCTGTTAAACCATTTATATAAATTATCTTATTTACGCATAAAGCCCACATTTTCAAAGCTTCTAAAAACCGCAAAAATTTTGCATCATATCCGGATGTCTAACTAATTTCCTGGAGGACAAAACGTATAGAAAAACGTATAAAAGCATGAACGAAAATAAAAGAAAAGTAAGTAAGGCATTAGCGAAAAAGAAGGAAAAACGAAATTAAGGTGGATCAACAAAACACCAATGATGACCCTCAATCAGCAAAGCGAGTTACGCACATTTCCTTAGGCTGGCCACCAAATAGCAGGAACCGGACTGAGCAAAATATGGAATTGACTTAGGCTGCTGCTGGCGATTTTCCGCAACCAACCACACAATGGACATCTCATTTTTCTTCATTCTGGCCAGTGGGTGTTTGTGCATTTGTATGTGTTTGTTCTGTATATACATATCTACTATATAACTAGATACATTTTGTTTTGTCAAAGTCTAGTTGATTTGGCTTAGTATTTTATTTAAGTCAATCACAAATTTAAATATATGATTTAGTGCAGGATAGGGTCTGCGAAAGTATCGATAGACTTTTAATGCTACTACTTCCCTGTAGATTTCTACAAGCTATAGTATTGAAACAAATTTATTTATCTACTTGTTGAATTTTTTCATATTCCCTATTAATGTATGTATAAGTGCATTTTCCATATTTTACGGTAACTCAAAACCACTTTCCCAATAGTTATTGGATTTTAAAAATGAATATCGCTACACTTATTTCATTTAGTCCACAAAATTTTAATAGGTCTTTTAAATTATTCCATGCTCAACGCATTCAAATCGCCTAAGTACACTTTTACCTACAATTAAAAAAGCCGCGGGGCGTATACGTGATGTTTTGTCTATGTAAATTCTTCTCAAGTTTGATTGCTTTTTGCTGTTTTACACATTTGTTGTATGCAAATTCTTATGCAATCTAAATTCCTTACTAGCAAATTAGGCAAGCTAAACACACCAGTTAGGAAAGTAGAAGTTTTGGTATTTAATATTATCTGTAAACAAAATTTTGTAAACTAATGAACGACGCAATTAACCTTTCCGCCTCAACTAATCAAGACACAAATCCAGAAGATAATTTTTTTTATTGAATTCTTACATTATATGTGTGTGTGCTATCTTAATGAGCAAAACACAAAACCGACTTCAGTTCTCATTTAAAAATTTAAGACTATGTAAGTACATTTAATTTCCTCATGATGCAATCTATTCGAATCTAAACCAAACTAGTAAAAAAAAAAATATTAGAGATATCAGTTAACGTGATCTAAAATTATGCGATAAAATATATAAAAAAAAAATAAATATTCAGACGAATTGCTTTTTAAGTCGAAGCTTTAATATATCATCTCAAATATTAATGTCTTTTCATATGATTTATGCATATCACAATCTAATGGAATAATAAATATTTAAGCTTATGATGATAGCCAATTTTACAAGTGGGCATCGGATATTAGCACCCACGGTACTAATTTAAAAATGACCGCGTTGGGCGGTATCGGAAAGTTCTCTAAACATTTTCAGGCGGTAAGGGACAAAGATAATTTCCCGACACTCCGGAAATCCTTAAAATCCTTAAAAGCGTTGCATGAAATACAAATTTTACGTTTTACTAGCAAGTACCCGGCGTGCTTCGCTGCGTCTTAAAAGTATTCTTGTCTTATTTGATAACCGTATTGTAATATTTAATTTATTTTATCAATTTAATTAAATAAAATTTTTCAAAACAGGTGGCAGCCCTCCTCAAAAAAGGTTTCGGCAGTAAACTATCCTAAACCTCTTCAGTTTGATACCCGTATTTCAATAGTTAATTTATCTTATCAATGAAATGAAATTAAAATTTTCAAACATGTGGCAATCTGCAAAAAAATATTCTCTGCTGTAACCCTTCTGAAACCTCTTTAATTTCACAGCCATATTAATATTTATTTAACATCTGCAAACATCCCCCTTTTACAATTTTGTTATATGTATAAAAGATGTTGTTGTATGTTTTATTGAGACAATGAGAATAACCGATAACCGAATAGGCCAGATCTTTCAGTGTGACGAAAGTAAAATATTCGTCAAAAAGATACACGCGGTACCATAGTGAAAAGCGTCGGGATGGGCGGGTTCGGGATTGAATGTTTAGTCCCACGCCCATCTCTAGTCAATATCAATATTTAATTTTTGCTAATGCAGACCTTACTACCACGGTATTTAGAAGACAAGTGCGAATTGGAATTGCAGCTATTTGTTTTAGAAATTTTTGTTAGTAGATGAGAGAATAGGAATGTTCGAAAATGAGAAGTTCTAAAATTAGCCTCTAAAGCTTAGTGCGTTATTTTAGTAAATATTTAGTTAGGGGCATGGGGCCAGTCTGTAAATAGTTAGAGGGCTGCCAAGTGGCATCAGTGCAGCTTAACTGTCACTACGAACACTGTAAATCCTGCTCTTACGCCTATCTAAACATACAGTGACTCACACAAGTGTTCACTTGTTGGTTTTTAAATATTCACAACGTTTGACAAGCTACAATTTATTATTATTTTTCTATAAAAATGTTGTCCAAGCGTTAGCCAAAACCACATAAATCAGAGTTTCAAACTTTATGCAAAAATTTTCATCAAAATTTCGAACTTTAAATCTGAATCTTTACAATATGAAATAAAATGCGGGAGACTGCTCCCAACTAGGGATGCAAATTTTCAGAGCCAACATCGATACATCGATATTTCGATGTATCGTAAACACTAACATCGATGCCGAAAAAATCGCCCTAAAACTATCGATACATCGATATTTTCCGATGTTTCTCTTTTTTAATAAGTATGTTACAGGTACTTCCTGATTTGCAGGTTTTTACAGGAAGCTGTAAACGTACGCCATCATGTTCCATAAGGTTTATTAATGGCGAAAACCGCATTACCTGTAAAACCTGCAAATCCTGAAATACCTGGAACTGACTTAATGCTTGATAAAATTTTCAGAAAAACCTAGTGTCCATCTAAACTGCTACACTGTTAACATTTCAATGGGTGGTTTTTTGAATTTAATTAGATTTCCTTCCAATGTCATAATAGATTTGCTGTTTACGCGCAGATAATACTTACATCATGGAAATCGCCTATGTTCACCGTTGCCAATTGCTTTTATTGCCATCACCCGTAATACACTTACCCAAAGGGCTCTGTCCCACGGTCAGTAATTATCACGATATTTGGATCGCGATCCATATTGATGGATTGATGGATCGCGCACGAATGCTACATGTTCAATATTTAACGCGTCAGTATTTGCATATTTTTTTTGCTGAACGCTTATTATGACGCAAGAAAATATTTTTATTTTGTACGTATAATTTACAGATAATGCATTTATTATTTATGACAATTATTTTAAGATTTGTTCAATTTGTTTTGAAAGATTTTAAGCCCCGAGAGTGAAGGCAGAGCCGATGTTTACATTATGAGAGTAAAAGATGTACTGAAGAAATGTATGGATCGCGTTTTGAAAGTGCTACACGTTCAATATTTATTGACGGTATTGCGATCCGCGATCCAGATTTCAAAATTTTTAGAAATTTTGCGATATGGATCACGATCCATCAATACTGCATACTACACCGTCAATAAATATCGCGATACTTGGATCACGTCAATAAATACTGACCGTGTGACAGAGCCCAAAGAATATAACATAAAGATGTGAACGCAATGGCAATTTTGAACCGAAACTAAAGTCGATGTTTAAAACATCGTTAAAATTGACATCGATATATCGCCAATTTTACGATGTTGAGTAATTTTCAAATATCGATGGTAAACATCGGTTTTTTGGCCGATGTTATCGATGTTTCAGAAACATCGATGCATCGTTTGCATCCCTACTCCCAACAAAATTTCAAAATATATTACGGCAGTTTTTGTAAATTATACTTGTTCTATAAAACCAACCGAAAACGTAGTCACGAAAAAAAAAAATACTAAAAATCAACCCGATTTTTAGCCGCTTGAAACTTGCACTTCATGAGATCAAAATTGAGTAGGCTACAAAACTGCATACACAAAAATGTTGTAAACATTTGATGAATATCCCGTGCTTGGAGAATATTTTAATAGAAATTTTACTAAAAAAAATTTACTTTTAAAACCTTGTGAATATTTAAAAAATTAACAGGTGAACACTGATATGAGTTTCTTTATATGGTTGCTTTCACACAATTTTCATGTTATTAAAATTATTTTATTATTCAGGCTGTGTTTAGGTTTAATAGAAATTTTACTGTACGGCTTCAATTTATGAAAACTGCCAAACAGTTCAGTTTTATGTCTTTGCTTTGTCGTAAAATATTTAAACTTAATGGATGCTGACAGCGAAATTAAAAATAATATATATATAAAAGCCGTTCGTTTTTATTGTCCATTACATTTGACTCCTTCTTTCCTCCAACACCAATTGCATAATTTTATATCCACTTCCTACGCTTTAATTTAGTAATTTTTAAAATGCCTACTTGGCTTACATTGCCATCGAATACCGCAAACTCTCCAATATATTGCTTATTATTTCTTATTTGAACAACGTTCAACAAAAGTTTTTGAAGTGAAACTTCTTTAGCGGTGAATGCTTGGTTCGGAATAAATTGGCAGGAAATAGTGCAATGGAAATTGCACACGAAAATGGTGCACGGAAATGGTTGGGGCTGAAACAAGTGCCGCATGAATGTGTGAACATGGTGATAATTTATCAAAAACTTGCTAATAAAAGGTAAAAGGATAACACTTAGAAAAAGACCAATACAAGAATGAGAGCGTACGTACATAGGTAAAGAAAAGGATAAAGGTAAATGTAACAAGTAAGAAAGTCTAAGTTCGGGCGGAGCCGAACATTAAATACCCGGCGCAAGTATTAAATATATGTTTCTTCACCTTTCCGAAACCTACCGCTAGATGGAAAGCCGGGGTGTATCAATTTTGAGTAAATTGGCGTCCTTCAATTTCGAAATATTGAAGTTTCAAGCATTTCTGAAATTTACCGTTACATGAAAAGCGGTCGCAATTTTAGTCCGATTTCAATAATTTTCAACGCTTTGCTTTCATGTGGCAAGCACAATAACCACACCGAGTTTGGTACAAATTGGTAGAAGGGTTACCGATGTACATATATGTGATCATAAGTGGGCGGTGCCCCGCCCATTTTCCAGAATTGTACCATAAAAGTATTTCTTGGTAAAGAATTTTTGCAAGCATCAATTTTGAATAAATTAGCTTTAATATTTACTGATTTATCGAAGATTTTGTATTTCTCTAAATTACCGTTATATGGGATGTGGGCGTGGTTATTGTCCGATTTTAAAAATTTTCGGCCATTTGGTATGTTGTAGCAGGACCAAAAACTATGCCAAGTTTGGAAGAAATTGGTGCAGCGGTTACCAAGATATACACATGTAACCATAAGTAGGCGTGGCTACGCCCATTTGCCAAAATTTTTTAATATTGTTATTTTTCGTCTAAAACTCATTGTAAATATAAATTTTGAGTGACTTATCTTCAGTAGTTACTAAAATATCGCACTTTTCGTATTTCTGAAAATTACCGTTATATGGGAGGTAGGCGTGGTTATTGTGCGATTTTGCCCATTTTCAATACCGTCCGTCCTACGCCCGAAAGAAGTACATGTACCAAGTTTCGTTAAGATATCTTAATTTTTACTCGAGTTATCGTGTGCACAGACGGACGGACAGACGGACGGATGGAGAAAGGATATAGTTAGAGACACAGAGACTCAATGAGGAACTATTTCGGGGCTTTAGAGATTTTCGGGATATCGATATTTTTGTTATCGAATTTGTTATCGATGTTTTTCGAATTTGTTATCGATATTTATCGATTTTGTTATCGATATGTATTGATTTTGTTATCGATATATATTGATTTTGTTATCGATTTTTTATCGGTATTTTAATCGATTTTGTTATCGATATTTTTGTCGACTTTGCTACCAATATTATTATCGATTTCGCTATCGATATTTTTACCGAACTTGTTATCGACTTTGTTATCGATATTTTTGTCTCTTTTGTTATCGACATTTTGATGGATATTACTATTGATTTTGTTATCGATGGATTATAAAGATAAAAATGAAGATAAAGGAAGACAGAAGAATTTAAAGTTAATAAGAACAAACAGGGATAGAGGGTATTTAGGGATCTAGATAGAAAAAACACAAAACATATATGTACATTTGTATGTACATATATTGGTTATGAGACAAAATAGATACATAACGTATGTAAGTTTTACTTCTCCAGTGTGGCCCGGGCGCACTTACTTTTTTTAAACCTCTATTTTCGCTCACGCATGACTTATGAAACCTCAACCAATTTTGTATACGAGGTCTCCCGTTGACCGAGAATGAAATTACCAACTTCATTCACAAGTTTTCATATGTCGTACAGTTTTTAAAGGCTACATAAATGTTAAGAGGACTCGAAACCACAACCAACTATTTTTCAATGATGTGAAATTTTATAATACAACAATACGATATATATATAAAAATGGAATAATTGACTTTATTTATTTTGATTTGTGACGACTCAGTCACCCCTTAACTATGCTTTCACGATTTCATAACGTCTGCTTAACAACTCTGATTGCTACACGCTTGTGCGCCCACATTTGTCACGCTTACTAAGAAACAATTTTTGTTTCTCGTTTGCATACATCGTTTAGAAAATTTCGGGTAAAAGTTCTTCACTCAGTTCTGCTCTTTTTGTTCGCAGCTGGACTTTGCTATTGTTTGATTTTTCTTTGCTAGCTAACACTCTGTTGCTGGTTTATGTTTTTTTTTGGACTTTTCTTTTTTGCTATTGTTTTTTTTGTGTCTGTGCAGCTTTTGGTGTAAATTTGGCAATACTTTTTGAGTTATATGTATTATAGTTACTTCCTGCACACACACACACGCAAATTAGCATTATTATCTTAATACTTTATCGAAGTTTTCTGCTGACTGATTTAATGCAGATTTTTCTTTGATTTGGTATTGGATGTGACCATACCTAAATTTATGACTGTGATGACAGAAAATATACCAGGAAAACTTTTGTCAAGATGGAAACTAAGCTAAAGTTATACATACATATAATTTGGTTGGAGTCTTGGCCACAAGTGCTCATGCTGTATAGGGAGTGCTGATAAATTTCACTCGAGAATTTAGAGATAGAATTAGTCTTACCATACACACGGGCATAACAAAATGAAATAAAAGTTCGTTCTAATGAAGGTAGATCCACAGCAGCCTTCACGTGGCTTGTGGAGAACAAACTATATTTGACAATAGGCCAAATCATACGCCGATTGGTTGCAGAGTTTGACACTCAAACTACGATTCGATAAGTTAACCAATGGATTAATAATCGGTTGAACAGCTGGCTGTTATCAGAGCTTACTCAGTAAGTTACGGACACTTCCCTCATATAGCAGATGCCATGTCAATAGAAACTTCATCACGAACGATTCTTTGACTTGGCCAATAATGAGCTCACATGAACGGGAACTGGTTTCCGTAAATACATAAAGTATTGGAGGTTATGTTTACTTTAAAGTATATGTTAGGTTAAATTGGCTGATTGGTCCAATATAGGAGACGTACAATGTAGGCCCAACTTTCCATCAATTGAGGGCACGTATGCGACACCGTTCGTGCCCCTATAAGTAAAACCAAATGGTTAGGTTAAAGAAGCGCGAGAATCCATGAATGCCTTCTACGCTTAGGTCAGAAAGACAAACAAAGAGATGATGATGACACGAACGTCTTCTTGCCCGCCATAAGGCTGGGCAGTGACAGAGGTAGTATTCCATTCTCTAAATTTCTTCCTTGCCGCGGCAGTTTCGGTAGAAGTCATTCATTTGCTAGCATGCCTTGCCATCAAGCGGTGATCCGTGCGTCGGATCGTTTCTTGTTTATATTTTACGCCTGCGTTTATGTTTATCGCTACGTTCAAACGTTCATTTACGTTTCATCTTTATTTCTGATGTTAACGTTTTTAATGCACCGAAAATGTATTGATCGTCGAAGTATTTATTTTCCAAATCTTTATTGAAATTATCGACCAAAGTACTTGGAGATGTAATTTTAAAAATATAATAACATGGGTTTTTTCTGGAATTATAATTGCAAATTTACATTTGTGTGTACATACGTATTACGCTTAATAAATTAATTTAGACAATAGTACTAATTTCAATTTGCTACTAAAAAAAATAAGTCTCTGATCTTATATACCCTATTAAATTACTAAGTGTGCGAGCTGCACTTAACCTACCATATTAACCTACTATACTAACAACTCTGTAATCCCGCCCAAATGAGCAGGCAATTCTGGCACCTTCTTTACGAGTTCGGACACCCGACATGCATATAAATAGCCATACTCTAAAAGCTGTTCACTCCTTATCCAACTCAACCAAGGCACCTGCTCACTTACATCATCGCACAGTAAATACTTAAGTATTTCATCTGAAGTTGCATGTATATTATTAACTCCTAAAATAGCTAAGCCCACGTTGCTTCCAACAGTACAGATGCGGTAGAACTGCTGCGGCACTGCAATCACATCATTATTATTCTCATCCTGCGCCAGGAAAAATGGCACGCTCATATTATCACTTGCACGCGTAAAGTGCATTGTGCCGTATGTGCCACTGTAGCAAGTGGCAGTACGCTGATTCTCAGCTAAATATTGACGCATTTTGTCCTCCATCTTTGCCCAACTGACGCCATTGAATGGCTGCCATTGTGCCGCCACGTTGAAGAAATTGAATGTGGTTTGCTGCTCCGTCGCATAGATTTTATCCGCTTTCGCAGTCAGATGACCGCGTGACAAATACTTTAATTTCGAATCGAAATATGTCATTGCCATGTCCGTGCTGCCGAATACTTTTGCAGCTTGCGCGTGTTGATTTTTTTGCGAGTACAAGTAATTCATATCGATTTTAAAGTAATCAACCTTCGAGAATCTCGAACGCTTCACACCGGTTTGAAAGCGCGCATTGGCAGAATCAAGAACGAATTCTGTGTAATGTGTACGTATTTGTGCGGGATCGTAACACGCGAGCAGGGTTTGAACAAAGCGTCCATCGGTCAAATTGTAACCGATGCGATATGTTTCGGCAGTATTATTTGCACAGCCCTGTGTTGTCCGCTCAGCGGTATATTTCACCTTCTGCGCGCAAACAAAGTGGCGAAACTCATATTGGTCATCGTTCAGCAGGAAAGTGGTGCCTTGCAGGCAGCGTGGGCAGATGGTGCGTATATGAGGTTCTAAGTTTAAGCTTTGTGTGCCATTCTCAACGGTGACGTTGGCAAAAGGGCCGGTGCATACGAGCTCAATACAACGACCGTGTGGCACTTGAAGGTAACCTTCGGTGTTTGGATGCCAGTACTCGGATGACTTTGGTTTCAGATACAGCGGTTGGGATTGGTTGGACATGGGCAGGTCCCGTCGAATATCAATAGAGCATGGTAAAGCTGAAAGTAAATAGAAATGGAAGTGTTACTACTTTGATACTTGATACAAAGGCATGAATTGAATCTATACAACAATCACTAGACCAGTCTTGCTTTATGATAAACGGACAACGATAAATCGCGTGGTCTAATCGGTAATTTTTAATGCTATCTATGTTCATCTGGCACGACGGGTTGATACCTACATACCTTTTATTTACGTACGGTTCTAATATGAATGAATGAGTTGGGACTGCTGCAATTGTATAAAAATAGTTTTTTGCAGTTTTAGAAAAATTATTTTTTAACAGAGTTCTCAAAATTGATCAATAATTATCGTTAACTATGTCGATATTGATCGTTATAATTAAATTTGTCTCAAAATTTTCTACACATAATCTATGAAATTGGTATGGAATTGGTATATGTATCTAAAAAAATAAAATTTATTAAATTATCGATATCACATATCACGCATTTGTTGGAAAAATTAAATTTTCCCACAAAAATTGGAATAGTTACAATGCAAGTACTACTTTCATAAAAAGGTTGTTTTGATAAAAAAAAAATGCATAAAAATAATTTGTTGTAGTTTTAGAAAAATTATTTTTGTTATTAAATTGTCTTAAAAGTTGTCTGCATATAATCTTAAATGTCGGTAAATGTATTTAAAAATAATTTGATCGATGCCATTATTTTATTGAGCCGATACATTTATTGATATTGTTTTTTTTTAGAAATATCGATATATTTCCGATTGTAATTTTTTTGTGTAGAACTATTATTATTTCAAATATGTTATAACACGCATTTGTTGGAAAAATTATATGCATTCCGGGAAATTTTAAAAGGTTGAGTCTGTAATTATTTCCTGAATAAAAATCAATAATGAGGCTATTGGCTGAAGCTAGAAAAATCGACTAAAACTGGAATGCTACCATGACCTTGACTGAGCCATCAAAATTGGTGCATATAAAATATTTTTCGAGAAAATTAAGGGAAAAACGACTTAGAGTTGAAAAAAAAAAACTATTTGACACCGACATGCAGGCATTTATGCATGCTTAACAAAGAAAAAGTTAGATTATAGTATGTACTTACATAGCTCTCTCTTTGGTCTCGGCCCAAACCGATACACAGTTATAGTGCCAAATAAGACGAAGATATGTAGCTCTCTCCCAGCAAACAAGTGATATATTTTTATACATGGCTTATGAGTTTTGAGCTTTTGAATCGCGAATCAGCTCTTAAGCTTTAACCTTTAATTCGAAGAAATGTTACCGTAAAAATGAACTTAAGATTTATGTGAGATTTATAACTGTGCAAAATTAATACTGCAGCAACGAAAACCAAAGCTGAACAAATAAACGAAATACCTTTAACATTCATGCATTTAAACTGAATCACCTATGCATGTGAGTACTAACAACAAACATACTAAACACATCTTGACGATTTGATAAGCACTCTACTTTATTACATACATACTTCATCAACTTACCATGCTCTGCCTCTTGGCCAGTAGCGCAGGTGAAAACGTTAAACAGCACGAAATTATTCAAAATAAAACTTATTAATTGTTTTGATGATGTTGCTTTCATTGTTTTAGTTGCCGACGAAATGTTTAAAGGTTTGAGCGCGTACGTTTTAACCATAATATTTGGGCTCTTCTTTTGTCTATAACCATCAGCCGACTAATTGTGAGTTGAAGGCGGCTGGTGTTTAACACTTCTATACGCGATCGCAAAGTGAACTCAGTGAGATCGTAGAGAGAACATTGGGAGAGACGATGAATGTACATATGTACATATGTAGTTACTTATGGTAGAGTGGCAAAAGCGCTGTAGATTCCCTGTAGGGAAATTCAAAAGTAACAAGCTGGTGTGGCGTTGGTGACTTAGAAACAGTGACCTGTAAGCAATCTTTTTCGTTGGCTGTGAACTAATAGTATGATTCGCATCACCCATTCATTCATTTTATCTTTTAAATGAATTATATATTTAGAAGCCAAGAGAGGCTATTCGCGCTAAAGGTGGGGCAAACTGCTTCGAAACGGCCAAAACCGCACCACTTCTCAATCAGCAATTTTATTTACGCGCTGCAATTTTTCCTTTTGGTGTACTAAGCAGTCATTTTATTTTTGAATTTTGTGGTTTTCCATGCTGATTCACTTGGTTTATTCAAAACAGCAAGGTCCAAAACCGTCAACGCTTAAGTGCTATCGAATATTGGCTAAAATATTGAGTAGATTTGCTTAAGCATTTTGCATATGAACTTATTTAAGTATCAGATACTTAAAAATTCTAGTAATAGACGCATTCTTCGGCTTTTATTTAAACTTTTTGGGAAGTATGTACGTATAATTCTATCATCTGTTTCTCCTTTAACTCTTCCACTTTTTCTTTTCCAAAGCCTTANATTTTTATATTGTAAAACACTGAATATTTAATGAAACAAATGTTAACTTAACATCAACTAGGTCTTAAAGACCGTAATAAATAAATACTATACTATACTAATGTTCCATGACACAATTCAATTACCGATATTAGCTTCGCTTTTCCATGTACTAGTAAATATTTTGCTACGCTACTTCAATCGTTTGTCAATATAATCTGCAAATTCGTGACGCAAATGGCAAATTGAAATGTTTAATTGTATTCCAGCTTAAATCAAATCCCAGCCTTGTAATATGATTGCCATTTCATCAGTGGTGTATACAAAAACTATTTAAGTGCTATAAAAAGTCTAATAAAATCATAGGTGGTGTTAATAATATGAACTATGGGCTATTGTGCGTGTATACGTGTGAAAAAATTGCCCTTTTTATTTACGAATTTACGAAGGTACATACACCCCGTAAGCCAAACTAACGGCGTACATATGTATTTAGGTTGTGGGAATCTAAAAATCGACTCATTCGAATGCTTTTAGGGCGTACTTTGAAATACTACATAGTTTTAAAAATGCACTTCAAGTATAGATCGAGATAATTGCTCACTGCAAACTGATTTATTCGCGACCGCCATGACGAAGATGTTCTCTTCCAACAAACCAAAAAATTATTAAGGCTTAACTGCAATTTTACAACTTGCAGGTTACAACTCTCTTCGAAAAATTAAACCTTACTGCAAATCGGAAGGTCAAGCCTTTTCCTTTGACACCTATGATAATGCCTATCACTTGACACCTCATCTTTTGTACTCCAACGCTTTGGCAGGTACCAGGTAATAAAGGTGTATAAAATACCACCTCAAATTCGTGATAGTATAAAGGTCAGTTTTTATATATTTTACTCGTAATAACATTAGAAACCACGTCGTTCATTGCCAGACAGTTAGCATGGTTCCTACCCCCTGCCAGACACCCTTAAACCATGAAAAATTTAAGTTATACTTTCATCATAGTATAAAAGCTGATTTTTATATATATCACTTGGGGAACTATCAAAAGATGTTTCCTCACTTGCCAGACCGTTTCGATAGTTCCTTCATCTTGCCAGACGCTTTAAAGGCGTAGGTGCGAGCATGAAAAAACTGATAAAAATTATACTTTGTTAGTTACTTATCGGAGACGGCGGTCCTTACAAGTTGAATTCCAATGGCTATTCGCTATGCCACAAAGCCTATTTTTTAAAAAATTTTATAGGAAATATAGAATATAAAATTTATAAGAACTGTTCTTTTGGCAAAAAAGCAAGTTACTAACGATGAAAATCGATGGATAAACAAATAAGTTTTGAATGGTCAACTGAAAGTATCCAATAATTTTTGTATGAAGTAGGAGCGGGAAATAATGTTACTCATACGCCATATGGTATATGGCCACAATCGTAAACACTCTTATATGGCGTATGAGTAACATTTTCTATGTTAAAGTTTTTTTCATTCGCAATGCAAAATCCGTAATGTAATGTGTATTTTCTTATCACTTTTTTACAAACGGCACAAATTAAAACGTCTTCCATGGTAATATACTATTACAAGTACAGAACCAACCGTGATACAAAAAAACAGCTAGTTTTATTTAAAATTTTTGACGATTAATAAATTTGTTTAAAGTTTCATAAATTGTGAGCTTTATCATCGGACTTACTGCGCTGGTAATATTAAAACAGACATTGCAGATTTTTTTGTCATATATATGCATACTATTCAATATAATTAATATTATTATTATATTCAATATAAATTACCGTACTTACGTGATTCGCACCAAAATAAAGCGCATATACATACATTTTTTCATAAAAATTAAAATATCTTGTGAAAATGATCTGATATGGAAAAACGGTATATAGATCCATAATTTAGGATCCAAAATTAAATTTACCTGCCTCGGCGTTTTTTGGGTCATTTGGAAACTTGAAATTTTCCCTACAGTGTTATAAAAATAATTTTTCCCTCCTATAGTAAGCAATAAGTATTTAATACAATATCGAAATTTGAATTAAATTTAATTTAAAAAACACATTATTAATTAACATATTAGATTTTATGTTATTGACATGGACATTTTATTCTAAAGACTTTTTTCTCAAATATACTCTTTTTATAGAATTTTAGTCTAATTTAGTGTTTATATTTCTTATAAAATTTTGCAAAAAAAAAGGCTTTGTGTCATAGCAAATAGCTATTGCCATTAACAAATGGTACCTGCCAAAGCCACCACTATCCAAATTTCATAGTCTTGGTTTGTTATTACCTGTGTTGGGGGCACACATAGAGAAGCTTTCAGCCTTTATAAAATAACGCAAGTCTGGCAGTCGCGGGGTTTTGCTCTATTAGTTTATGCCTCCTTCAATTTTCTCATGGCCAAAACGAGTTTTCTCCTTCCATAACATAATTATCGATATATTTATTAACTTTATTATTGATATATTTGTCGGAATCACTCTAGATATATTTTTCGACATTTCTGTCTATATGTTTAACGACTTTGTTATCGATATATTTATTGTTATCACTAAAGATATATTTTTCGACACTACAATTGGCATACTTACTCATTAAAAAATATTTGGGGCTTAAAATTTGTACTAAATTTCTGGCCGAGCTTCTCCTCCAATTTGTCATGCGTGCTTTAATGTTATAACACAAATGCAGTTACCTAAAATTTTCTTCTGTCTCGGAGTTTTACCCTTGCCTGCCGAGAGGCCACTGATGTTAATAAAATCATTATCCAGATGTTGCTCGGCCACGAAGCGGACCAAGGTCCTACGGACTGGTAGTACGCACCCCTAATCACTCAGCTACAGTGGTCGCCTATTCTTACTATCGATATATTTAATAATAATAATAATCGATATATTTAGCGATATAATATCTATGGATTTACCGATGTTTTGCATGATACAGTAGACAGTTATCGAAATATTGATTAATATACAAATATATCGGTTTTATCGATATAAACATGTAAATGGTTGGTGAATTAAATGATGCTAGCTTTGTTATCAAAAACTTTAGGCCGATATTATATGTGCAAATTTATCGGTATTCATGACGATAATGGATTCAAAGTTTTTCATCAAAACGATACTGACATGATTTAATAATTTTCCAAAATTCATCGCTGTTTTTTTTTTATTTATAATATTCGTTGTGATCGATATATTTATCACAATACTCACAGTTTTCCATAAAGTACCATTATCGTTTTCAGTTCGTCTTCACATTTTGGTTAAATGGGTTACATCAACAATATTTCCACGCACACTTAAAACCAGAACAAAACTTGTTACCCAAAAAAATATAAGGCAATAAAAATTTCATCACACATACATACATACGTATGTACATTCATAGTGCATACTCCTAGCATGATGAAAAGTAGACTCAATCAAGCACCGCCAATGTATGAGGCCTTTAAGCAGCTTATTGTTGGATAAAAATCGCAAAACATATACAAACATACATACTATACATAGTTATACGCGTGCTTATGCATTTATTGTATGCCAATATAAATCTTAAATAAACGTAAAAGGTCGAAGCTGAAACAGGCCTGCCAAGCCCATGCACTCACACACACGCCCACTTCGCGCACACAGGTGAACGGGTCGTGTTACCCGCAAGCTGTAATGCGTTGAAAAAGTGCGCTTACGCAGCCATTACCACAATTCATGCCATGCTGTATGTATGTATATGCACTGCCTACACTCTGCCCCGCTTTTCTTTTCGCTGCAATAAAAATAAATCTTGGCGTTGCGATAATTCAATGTCGAAAAAAATGGCCGAGAGACTGTAATAATAATGCAAAGGCCAACGCGAGCACGCATGCATGTATGTAAGTATGCGTATGTATGTATGTAGTAGATATACAGTTACTCGAAATGCTAACGGCATGAAGAGTGTAAAAAAGTAAATGTGTGAACAGTGAGGACAGGCGTGCGAAAATTTTTACAACAATTCATACAATGTAACGGGATGCTGTAGTAGTTGGTTTACCTTCAAACAAACTTACACATATGTAAGTAAATACATATGTGTATATGTAGATTCCCTGCAGGGAAAGCTACTAGTTATGAACTAGAGTTCTACCAGTTTGCGTTTCAGCCCAACTAGTACCCGTTCTATCCTCTATCAATGCTAGCGACTGTTATTTTGAACATTGCGAAGTCCTACTAGATGTCAATTGACAGTCTATGCATCAGCATCTAATAGTAGAAATACTAGTAGCATCATACCAGGTGATGAGATAGTATGCCACTTCATCCTCCGTGAAAAGCATAAGTATGCCTTCTTGCTCGCGGCGCTCCAACAGTCGCAATGGCCGACAGAGGAAAGCACTCGCTTGGTATGCGTGAGGTTCAAGTCCTGGCGCAGGGAGTTTTTTATTTGTTTTTATTTTTTTATTGCTACTTTTTAATTTAATAAAGAAAATATTTTTTTTTAAATTTTTTATTAAATTTTTTTTTTATGACACTTATGGCAGCATTTCTTCCGAGTGTATGTTTTTTCTGCAATGCAATTAGATTTTCAAATATGTTATTTGTATTTAAATTGAAATAATTATTTTAACTTACATTGGTTTAACTTTAAAAATTTTAACAACCTCCAAGCGGCATTGAACCTGTGATCTCAGAACCAGAACCAGTAGTCTTTACGTGACGCCACAGCCGACATTTGTAAGAAAAGCAATTAATTGCGTTTTATTTTAGGCTCTGGCAATTCAAAGGCAGATGTCGCTGAACGCTTAAGATCTTCGAAATTGTCGAACTGGTAGGCACATACTAGTTAATGAACTAGTGTTTTTTCTAACTGATTTGGCTTTTTACTGCAGGGTTTTTACCAGGGTCTGGATCAATTGCATTGCTCACATAAATAATGTTACTTTTGTTGTGTGCGTGTGAGAGGTGTAAGCGGAACTTTTATGTAAGTAAGACCAACTAAATGACTGGCAATACCACCACCTCCAATGTGTAACTAAGAATATGGGTGTGTAACGGTGGCGAATGACAGATGATCGCTGCGTTCGATGTGGCAGGCATGAAAATACACAACATTATAGCAACAACAGTAAATTTCAACTACATAGTACATACGAGTATGTAAGTATTTGTAACAGCAAAAAACCATTAAGCGAATATTCGGCAGAGATACGAGTCTGGCGGGAAAAGTGAGAAGTAGCCAGCTGTAGCATAATTTATGATACTAAAATTGTTTAATGATTTAATGCTGTTTGCTTAATAGCAATATTAAAGGAAGCCGAATTATGTAAAAGGACCTTAAATTTGTTCAAAATACGAAACTTTGTAGTACGATATCTCAGAAAAGGAGGACCCAATTTAAAGCGCTTAGCGCTTAGATCTGCAATAAGGTTTATTTTTTTTAAAAAGGTTGACATCTGCTAAAAAAATGACTTCAAATTATTTAATAAGTTCCATGAATCATTTAAAGGTACCTATCGAAATAGTTTTGAAAGGGCTTAATTCCAAACTAGATGTAGGAGGGTTGCCACCTGTTTAAAAAGTCAAATTCAACTTGAGTTGATATGTATGTATGTATAACAATATCGGTGTCAGACACAGGAGATTTAAGAAGATTGTTGTTTTGAAATATTTTGAAGAGGTCGAATTTTACTTAATCAGTTACTCCCAAAGTGATGCAGGTGGCCCCAGGGCAGACTCGAAGAGAATCTAAGTTGGCGTTGATAAAATAGGAGTTCACACGTTGAAAATGGGGGTCCACAAATATTTATTTGGTTTCGATAGCGAAGAGCAAATATATTTGCTTGGATTTACCTATCAATTAAGCTTTGCCGTTTTGTTGCTTCACGTTTTGTGTTTGTTTAAAAATATAAGTGATAACCCCGCAAACACATTCTGAGCGTTTAAAATTTGTGAGTCCGTAAAGAGTCCTAGGTGGGTATGAATGGTGAATTTCAAAAGCGCAAAATGTGTGACTCTTATATGAATCTTTTAGGAGTCATATAAGGTCCAAGTTATGAGCCAGCACCTTGTGCCAATATAAAAGCAATAAACATTCGAAATTTATATCTAAACTTGGAATTGAAAATAATGAATGAATGTAGTCATTTATGAGGCCCGAATGTAGTCATGATAAGAGCCTCAAAAAGAGTCTGAAATGATTCATACATATACATATAAGGCCAAAAATTGTTAAAAGAGTTCAAAACGAGACGTATATGAAGCCAAAAAGAGTCCTATACGACTCATATTGAGGCTCATTTGATGTATGAATATAAGCTGTCGGAGGAAGGGAAACATCCTCATATCAGACCCCTAAATGAGCATAACTATTATGAGCGTAAAGGATCCGTAATAGGACTTCTTAAAAACTCACTTATGACTCCAAATGTTTGCACTTTAAAGCTCGGTGCTATGTGAAGGTGAAAGTGATGCCATCAATACGAATAAACTCTTTGCAACTACTCCTCATGTAAAATCATGAGTGAGCCAAACATGTGGCGAAGTGAGTGCAGAGAATATAGATAACGCTAGGGCAGTTTTTGAAATTGGAATGTTCTTGTAAAAACTTGCAGATATACTATTTTTCTTTTTCTTTTTTACCACTCGGAACTTAGAACTGGAACTCAGGCACGATGCAAATTACCATCGTTGGATCTAACCTTCAAATTTTTTTTACAAGTTTTGGTAATATGGTAGAAGTGTAGACCCGGTGCCGAAACCAGTAAAATTTTGAAATGGTCTACGAGAAAAGGAGTTTGGGAAAATCTGAGCAAAATTATACACATGCGTTAAGAAATCTTTAGTTTGAAAATTAAGAATGTGTTTGTGGTGTTTGAAAAGCATTGCCAACTATTTAAAAAGTTACATTCGAGTTATTTAAAAGGATTGGTTGTGTATATGTATATCACTTTAAGTCTATTGCCCCACGTTTTTTAATTTTTAATTTTAATTTTCATTCATTTCTTTTGAGCTCAATGAAAAAGGCAGATCTACATGGGTGAATGTAAAAATACGAGTTGAAGAAAAACGCCAACAAAAAAAGGCCACTTCTTCTATAATATGAAGGGAGAATATGCGTTAATATTTATAACGTCGCCTAAGTGTTGAATATATGTATGTAGGTACATAAATGAGCAGGGTAGTATGTAGTGAAAATGTAAAGTCAGTGTCAAATGTTAGTGTACACTTTTTATACCCGAGCGCACTTGTGCACAAGGGTATATTAATTTTGTTCACATAACGGTTGTTTGTAACAGCCAAAACGAATCGAGATAGATATAGACAAATGTATACATAAATGATCAGGA